>NC_056755.1:40930000-40970000 GCF_018687715.1 Carya illinoinensis
TGGGGTCGAGTTGATATTGCCTAAACTATCATTTGTTTTTCTTTTTGTTTGAGGACAAACAAAGTTGTAAGTTTGGGGGTATTTGATGGCTTGCAAAATTTCATATTGCAGATTTTACAAGTTCGCTCGAGCGGAGGCTTTTGGCCGCTCGAGCGAATTCAGGCAGATTCAAACGCTCGACTGCCGCTCGACAGGGAGCTCGAGCAGGTTGCTGAAAAACGAAGATCGCTCGAGCGGAGACATTGGCCGCTCGAGCGAAATCAGGCAGAGTCGAACGCTCGATGTGCGCTCGATAGGACGCTCGAGCGAAATCAGGCAGAGTCGAACGCTCGACGCGCGCTCGACACCCCGCTCGAGCGAACATCGTATTTTGACAGATTTTAGGTTTTCCGCCGTGGGACCATATAAAAGGCCATTCTTCACTCTAGAGCCGCGGTTTTTGACTGGAGAACACTCTTTGGGAGAGAAAAACATAGCTAGAGGGATTCAAATCATTTGTTTTGGAGACAGAATTCCAATTTATTGCACGTACGTTGGATTCATACACGAGCACGGACGGGAGAAAGGCGTTGAATCGTTCCCTTGAGCTTTTGACGACCAGTTGAGGCTGCAAGGAGGATTTTTCAGTGTTTATTTTCTTCTTCCCATCTTCTCAGAACAATTATGGTGAATTCGTTTATGTTGAATTCCAATTCTAGTATGAGCTAAATTTTCTTCTTTCTAGGAAAACGATGTAACCTAATTCCGAACTATGCTTGTTTGTCCATGCTAATTTAATGCAATTCTCTATTTGTTTATCTGATTTATTCTGAGTTTAATGCTTCTAATTAACTGGCCATTGATTAGATGATTATTAATCTTGTGATTTGCTATCGAAAGAGGGAATCATAGGGTAGATCTTGGATATTTCAGCATAGGTAAGTATAGAGATCGAAAGACTTGTATGAACCTGTGTAGTAATTAAATCATTAGTCTTATTGCGTTCTTGATTATTTAATTTGCATACTCTTGTGTGAATTGATAAACTAGAATCAATTCCAATTGACTATCGAAAGAGGCTTTTGGATGAATTAGAGATTTGCTAATAGACAAAAGAGGTTTAAGTTAAATTAGCTGGATGAGAAAAGCATAGTGAAGAATTATGGTGAAATCGATTTCCTAGAAGTTTTCTTCCCTATTGAATTTGATCTTCAAACATCAGTTTTATTTTCTTTGCTTATTTCTCTTTGAGTTGATCTAAGTTTATTTGCAACTACAAAAACCTTAGTGATTCCTCTAGATAAAATTGAGATTAGCATAATTTTGGTATTTGGCAAGAGTAAGGTACCAATCCCTGAGGACGATACTCTTCTTATTACTTTACTATAAAACTACGATACTGTGCACTTGCAGTTTTGCACCGGTCATGCACTTTCATTTACTAGCAATTGGGGCAGGGACTCCCCTACATAGGGGGGTTGAAGGCCAATCTGATTAGGGACTGATGCAAGAGAGAATTGGAGAACAAGGCAGTTATCAAAGGAAAGACCAAAAAAGGATTAGAAAAAGGGTACCAATTCTGATATTTTGGTTGCATATTCTGCCAAGTGCTTAGATAGAAAATTAGTATCTTATCAGGTCCTAATCAACTCCTGAATGATCGTCCAAATAGTCACTGATTGTCCACTGTCTGGTGTGTGTTTTAGGCTTGGCTTCCTAACAAACCCAGTCCACTTATATGACACCTTAAGAGAGGCCCAAACACATTTGGGCCCATATTTCAAAAAGACTAGTGAATGGTGTAATTGGAGTCCTATAAAGTAATTTTAAAGGGCAATAACTTCTTATTCTCAAATAATGTGGGAAGGAATTCATTCAGCACACACACTCAATATGGGTATCATGATCTCCTCTCTTAAATTTTAGACGTCCTAGTTGGGTCATTACATCATAGGTAGCATAGTTTAAGTCTCACATTTTTAATTGATAGTGGCTTTGATACCATTTGTATTTGATACCATTTGTAATGCTGCATGGGAGGTCCAAACCACATTTAGGCTCATACTAAAAAGAAACTAGTCTATGATACAATTGGAACCCCTTGAAATTCATTATAAAGAGAAATAATTTTTTATTTTCAAGTAATACGAGTATCGTAACCTACTTCAGACAGCGATAAGCAAAGACTAATCCACACCATCTAAGGGAGTCCGGTCTACTATGAGGGTTTTTTTTTTTTTTTTGAACTACATGTAGAGTCCACTGTTGAGGTCTTGTATCTAGTATCCTCTTCTCAAAATACTCTCAAGATGAACAAGAGATTTTCTTTAAATTTTGATTGGTGAGTATTGCTATTCTATGTTTCTATACACACTACTTGTATAACATAATTTGATTTTAGATATAAATTTTTAAAATTTAAATTTTATAATTTAAAATATAATTATTTAAATAATATAGATAAAGTATTCTAAATACAATAGAATAACTCTAAGCTATAAAGTCTTTATAGCCGGCCGGACGCGGATGCTCTTGAGCTCTGCAAAAATCACGCGCCCGGATCCCTTTTCTCAATCGCTTGCTTTCTCCTTCACGCTCTCTCCTGCTGTCTCTGCCCCACTGCTGAAGCTCAACTTCGTCGCTCACGCTATCCCTACACCTAAAAGCCAGCTCTGCCACTCTCTGCCTCTCCCGCTTGGTCCTTCCTGCTGGAAGCAAACTCCCGCTGTTTCCCTGTCTTGCACGGCCTGAACCGATGAAGAATAACTCTCACACTCGACTCCTGCATCGCTGAGAGCCCAAGTGATTTCTCTCTCTCTCTCTCTCTCTCTCTCTGCGTGTGCATCGCCGCATCAACAAGGACCAAGTGTTTGTGTGCGTGTGTATGGCTTTGCAACCAGCCTTGTGGTTGTGGAGGTTTACCCATTCTAACTCCTAGGTATGGCTCAATACTTGGGCAATATAAGCAATTGCAAGATCGAGTCACTGGGGCTAAAAGTTAGTTTTTATAGGTAAATTGGGGTTAAAAATTAAAGGATTGAACTCTCAATACAGCCCCCACGGAGGGGTTAAACAGCCACGTCTATTGGGTAACAATGCTACAGAATTTTCTATAGTGGCGCTTGACAAACTTAAACCTCTATTTCACCCACGAGTAATTCTACTCTTAAGCCTCTATTTCCCCCACATCACACACCAGCTGAGCTGGATTTATCTTTCTGTTTTTTTTTTTTTCAAAACGTACGTTTTGAATAACACGGTTTTACCCAGCCCCCCTCCCCCCAAAATAGATTATGCAGCACAGAATATGTATTCAAAAGGGCAGTTCTATATACAGGCCGATTAAGTGGACTGTATTGCAGTCCGATTATGAAAATTATCAAATTGTCCTTACTTTTAAATATGAATGTATTAAATTACCCCCATTCTACAAGAGCTCACTCTACCAAATTGTCCCTACTTTCACCGACCTCACCGTCTCTTCCACGCCCTTCAATGCCTTCGGCCCTTTTGTCATTCTCGGTAACTGAGTTGTGCGTATAATTTGAAAAGGTGGAATCGAAACTCTGGCAATTACGGAAGCTTTTGGGGAATTCCGGTGAGAATATCGCATCTTATTGTTATTCCTAGTGGAACTTGAAACTTGAAATACTCATTTGCCTTAATAGAACATCTCTATTTTACGGCTTCTCTTTCAGGTCTGGGAAAACACAGCTTGCACATACTCTATGCGTTTCTACCCAGGTTCCTTTCTCATCAAGCATGTATTCTTTGCCGTATTGAAGTCCATGTTAGTGGCATTATCTCAAGCATAAACCAGTAAGCAAAGGGGCATAACAGCAGACAAATTTGGAAACGACGCTTGCAAATATAAACCACTAATAATAATCTTGATGGAATAATCTCAAAATATAATGTTTTTATTTTATATTTTTTTGAATCATCAAGATATAATGTTAAGCCTAGCTGATTGTGCATCCTGATGATTCGCTGTTAAATATTCCTGGGCACTTGAATCTTAACCTTACACACATCGATTTTTTGGGTAATAGGCTTAGGGGGGATTCCCAGCTCCTTCACGCTTCTCGAAGACCTCGTACTCTTGAATCTTTCGTCGAATGGGCTCGTTGGTGAGATACCCACTTCATTTGGGGACTTGATTTCACTAAAGAACGCGTCCTTGGTGTCGAATTCTTTGTCCGGGTCGATACCGGAGTCGATGTCGGCAATACCCAGTTTGGTTCATATTGATCTGAGCTCGAACCAGTTGAATGAAGTTTTTTTTGCTGCTCTCTGAGTGATGTAGACGCAGCTCTGCGCCGATTGGAAGCGGCGACGACGACAGCGAGGGGGTCTGCTGGGTATCGGTAAAACAGCTTCTGCCGACTCAGTCTTGGGTCTCTGGGATGAAAGGACTTTGCAGCGTTTTGCTATCTCCCTTGGGTCTTCGTTAAATGAAACGCAGTGTTTCATTAAAATGAAACGCTCCGTTTCATTATGTTTGTATTGCAAGCCTCTTAAGAGGACTGCAATAAGAATTTTCCTATTCAAAAATTTTCCAAATCCCCTTCCCCTCCCACATTCTCCCTCCTCTGCTCACCTTCACCGTAGCGTTTAGCTGCCGACGACTCCAAGGTTCTCTCTCTCTATCTCTCTCGCATTGTATATGGCTGGGTTATTTTTACACTTATTTCACAGTTCTCTTCCGTAGCCCTCACTCCCATCTCTCACCCTCGAGGCCGCACTTTCTCTCCTTCCTTTCCTCACTTCTGTAGCCCTCTTACCCACACTTCTCTCCCACTTTTCTCCCGTAGCCCTCTCTTTCTAACCCCGATCTGTGACTCGAAGACATGTACAACGAGTAATGCGTCCAGATTTTGCTCAACGTATGTAAGAAACTGACTGTTCGTATGGTTTATACACTTTTGCTTTGTATTTTCCTTGCTTCCTATTTTGCATCTATTTCTTCTTGTTCATAATGCTTCCTGGATTTTTTTATAGGATTTGTTTTAATTTTTACTCTTTAAGATATATCAGAGCATTAAATTGTTCAACTCAGTTGAAACTGATTCGAATCGTGGTGTGCGAGAGACAGAATAATTAATAGAAAAGGGAAGCAAAAGGGGAGGAGTTATGAGGCACCTATGAATTCACATGAAAGTAGAGAAGACAGAGTCATAGACAATGATCATGTATAATTCGTGTTTCTGCATCTGAATCAAATCATGGATCAAGAGGATGAAATTTCAAGGTGCAACTATATCTTGTCTCAGATAAAATCATCTTTCCTATTAATTGGGCTCATGCCTATTCTTATAATCAATAAGATTTTATTTATTGAAAAAAAAAAAAAAGATCGTCTTGCCTATGTACTTCCTTTCAATTTGTTGGTTAGTTAATTTTGTTCTTGGTGAATATTCAATGCAGTGCAAGGTGTGCATGTAGACAATTATGTGCACCACTATGGAGGTGAAGTGCAGGGAGCATGCGGAAGGAAAGCACCCCAAATCTGATGTTTAGGTTCTGCTTGGTAAGTGAGATGAAAATTTTGAGTTTAAGATAAAATATTAAAATATTATATTTTAATATTATTATGTTTTGGGATTTGAAAAAGTTAAGAAAAAGTTAAATTATTTATTATATTTTGTATGGGGATTTGGGAAAGTTGTAATGATGATATGAGAATTTTGAGTTTGAGATGAAAAGTTATACTTGCTTCTCTCATCTCAAAAAATGAATTAATGTGGAGATGGATTGAGAATAAACTGGACTTGTAACGAATGTAAACTGGACTTATGGCTCTGGGGCTTAGTGGCTACTTTGTTGTGATTGTAAAAAATGTGATGGACTCATGTTTTGATTATCTATCAGATTTTTTGTTGTGGCTATAAAGAATATGATAGACTTGTGTTTTGATTACCTATCGGATTTTTTTGATTCCCTATCATATATTTTGTTCTAGTTGTAAAGAAGGTGAAGCACTTATGTTTGATTACTTATCAGATTTTTTTTATTGCCTATCAGATTTTTTGTTGTGGTTGATGTTTATTGAAATATAAAGATTTTCCTTTTCTTGCATGGTGGTGGGTATGGTTGTGATTGTGCAAGAGATGATAGGGAAAGAACGTGTCAAACATGTGGTGTTAGAGGTCTTTTTTAGAGGGATGGTACATGTCATAGACAGGAATATAAACCATCATTATAGTCCATGATCAATGCATTCGCGTTTCCTTAATTTTCTTACTTAATTTTAATTTGTATCTTTCCCTACTCATTTTTCCCTTTCCATGCAACTCATAAGAACTTTCCAACTAAATTTCCATTTGCAAGCAACTAATGAGTACTCTAGTCCAATTCGCACAAAAACTAACCCAAGCACATGTATACATTCGGTATCATTTAACATCCATATCCAACTCAAATCTTACCAAGCATACATTTACAAAATAGTCATAGTGCATTTTACAATTACAATTGCGGTCAAATGATCCAGCTACAATTAATAGTAACACGATACATCTATCATCCGAACCAACCAAAAATAATTACAATAGATAACACCCAGTATAAACACAATAATATATGTGAACATCTATTCTCTACTATTTGCCTTTGAACTTTGTCCTCTTGCTTGTGCAGATCATTCATTCTCTCTTTGTATTAGTTTTTTTTTTTTTTCCCCTCCAAACCTCATACTCGCGCAACAATAAATCATCCTCCCTCTGTCGGAGTGCATTCTCTCTTGTCAGAATTTTCTCCTCTACCAGTTGAAGCATATTTGCCCATACGAAGAATTGATATCTAGCTTCTCCCTGCATACAATTCAAGAATTTCAAACATTAAATATGAAAAAAATACAATCAAACCCCACAAGGAGTTATACTTAAACAGTTGATGCATCAAAGAGTTATACTTTTTGGAGTAAATTACTTGATTTCCAAAGCTTTTTTTGGGTTAGTAATCAATGTTGTTGCTACAAAATATATACTGCAATATAGAATATAATATTTACTTATAAACTTTGGATGCATCCATCTATCTCACTGTGACAAAGACATATTTATTATACAAAAGGATATTAACCACAGACATATTTGTTGCTTTCCCATGTCATTCGTGATTTATTTTGTCGTCTAAATTTCATGTAAGACAGAGAGCGAGACCCAAAAAAAATATTTGGTATCAAGGGAGAAATCAAATTCATGCATGAAGCCACTATGAAAATAAAGTATGTTAACCATAGACACATTTGTCACTTTCCCATGTCGTTAGTGTTTGATTTTGTTGTCCAAATTTCATGTAAGACGGAGAAAGAGAGACCTAAAAATAATATTTGGTATCAAGGGAGAAATCAAATTCAAATATATATTATCACTATGCCATTGTAGTGAATCAGATTCAAGGATGGTGGGTATGGTGTGTGTCTCTCTCTCTTGTTTTGGGGCCTATTAATTGTGAATGATTATTCTTTTAAGCCAAATGTCATTGTGTCAGTATATGCCATAAAGATTCAAGACAAATAGACTGGTTTTTCTGCTGAGTAGTGACCACATCATAGTCTTGTGCTTCCCACACTCATAAACCTCTCTCTCTCTCGCCCATACAGAATGTGAATGCCACCTTTTTTAGCTGCTTATCGCTGTATATCAGTATATACAAGACAGAAAAAATTTTGAGAGAAATGGACTCTGTTTGTTGTGGAGTGGTGACCATATAACAACCGCAACAAGGACACACAATATATGACACACATGGATGGGCACGAACAAGGACACACAAGGTCCATTTCAGTCAGTAACTCCTTCAAACAGCTTATGGGCACAACCAAAAAATTCCAAACAAATAACTGACGATTAAGTGAAAACAACTTCCATACAAAAAAATTAAACAAAAAAACAAAGTTATACCAGAAATGTTTCTCTTCTCTACTCAGTGTGTACTAGAAAACACACATACATTGATCATTGTACTGGGGAACCAAATAGAAAGGTTCAGCTGAAAACTTACCATACCTAATGTTGGGGATGAGCTGGAAACGCAAACACGTATGTCTTTTTCCTCACAGATCTGGACAGTTGTTTCCTCTAATATGGCATCGACTCATAGATTGGGGTTAGAGAAAGAGGGCTACGGGAGGGAAGTGAGAAACAAGTGAGGGAGAGAGTCTTGGGGGTACTTAGACGGGAGGGGAAGACAATAAGAGACGGGAGGGGAAGACAATGAGAGAGGCCTTTCTGCATTTAGGAGAAGTGAGGGAGAGAGCAGTGAGACTCATGAGGGAGAGAGCACTAAGACAGGGATCTGAGGGAAGGGAGATTCGGGAAGGAAAGAGCAGTGAGAGAGGGATCTGCTTGAAGAAAGATCGGGAGGCTTCCGAGGGAGAGAGCAGTGAGAGCAGAATGGGTAGAAGAGCCGTGACGTGGCGATTAGACCGGATTCGCCACGTCATGGTGTGTGGTGTTGGAGTTTTGGACCGGCTTATGAGTAGAATTATTCAATTCACATATCTATGTGTGATGTGATGACGCCAGTTGAGTGGCCTTGATTTAGAAATGTTCTGTGCACTTTCTAGCCTTAGGGTTTTGTGTATAGACGTAGAGAAACAATTAAGAACAAGTTAGGATCACAAAAGATCGGAAACTTTAAACTATAGAATGTGTGCCCCTTCAAACTTACTCTCTCTCTCTTCGATTTAAAGATCGTACAGAAAGTTGCTGCCTTTAGGAATTGAAGGATGGTGCTGTTGGGGGTTTAAAAGAAGTAGAAAACTTAGTTAACATATTGATTAAACTGCTGGAAGGGAATACAATGATTATTCATTGGAAATTGAGGATGAAATCCTAATTCTTCTTATAAACTACTGGTGGCAACAGATGCATGGTAGGGCAATCAGATTTGAAATCTGAAGGTTTTTGCTTACCTATGGCTGCGGCAGACCTTGAGGAGAGTTTACAGTACTTTTTCCATGAGTTTCTTGATGAAGTTAGCTAAAAGCAAGCTGAGAAGGGTGCAGACTTGGGAGAAAACAGAGTGTGTGCTCCTGGCAGCAATGCCAGGGTTTTATAAGGGTTAAACTGGCGTGCGCACAAGTTCTGGAACTCCAGTAATTGGGAGTTTTCTATTTCTGAGTTCAAATAAGTTTATTCCTGAGTTTTTTGAGAGATGGTAGTTAGTTCGATTTGATTGGTGGTCAAACCACATGCTTGGGAACTGAGCTCCTACGTGATCCGACCTATTTGATCAGAGGTCGGAACACATGGTTGATGCGAGCTCCTATGTGATCTGATCAATTTTTGCTTCGCTTTAGGATTCAATCTTGTTAGGTTTAGGTTCATAATCATCATTTTTTGCAATTTCAGGCAAACAATAGGGTGCTTTTGGGCGATCCGTGCTGGGTAAATTCATTCATTGCATGCTTTCCTCTTAGCTTGGTTACTGTCTTTTGTGAAAGGCATGTGAGTGAAACTGTGCAGTAGCAGTCGGGGTACATGAAAGGAGGAAGGAAGAATCTGAAGAGGGCAGCAGAGGAAGAGAAGTTCAATCTCCAGGATGGTCAAACCATCATGCAAGTGCTGTCTCTTCGAGGTTCTAATCTCATTGAGGTACTCTGTTTTTCCTTTTTATTTTTTATTTTTTTTTATTTTTATTTTTAACCTCAACCGTTACTTTTACAGTTGCCTCTCTCTGTGTGGTGTGTGAGGAATTAGTGCTAGCCAGACAAAGTTCTTAGCTTTCTGCATATGATGTTAGTTAGTTATTTGAACCTTTTATCTGCTTTGCAAACGCGGTTATGGGAATTGGGAAGCCACTGGACTTTCAGGTTACAAGTTCGAAATGGGTTTAGCAAGGTCCTTGAATCTTTCTAGGAAAGCTACTCCAAAATAACCATAATATCTGATATGGTTATGTCAGATATTAGTGTTGTTAACCATATCAGATAATATGTTAGCTATTAGTTGTTAACCATATCAAATAATATGGTTATTATCTGGGTTATTATCTCATATTAATAGTTGTTAATATGTGCAGATATTAGTAGCCAATAATATCAGATAATATGTCAGATATTAGTCGTTAACAATTAATATGGTTAACAACTATATTATGTGATATCTGCACAACTATACAACTATATCTGCAAAATATAGTTGTGCAGATATAGTTGTTAACAACTCTATTATCTGATATGGCTACTAACATATATAGCTGCACATATTAGTAGCTATTAATTACTCCCCTACATGCATATACTTGTAAAACAAGTATATGCATGTACTTACAAACGTACATGTGTGCATTAAGGGAAATGCCTTCTCCAAGCTCCGGATACAAACGGTGCGCAATCGGCCCATTTAATAATAATTTTTTTTAATTCTCTCTCCTCTCTCTTTCGTTATCTCTTTACTAATCTTGTCAGTTGCCATTTAATAAGGGCTAAGGAACAAAAGTCATGGCCGACTAGCTTTTTCATGGTCATTATCATCCTCCGGTAGAGACCGCTTCCTCCCATCGCTCAGTCTCGAATTCCCATTTGTCTGATTGGAAATCTGGGTATCTCGGCTCACCACCACCCTACCAGACTTCAATGGTTTCTTTGCCGTCAGTGACTTTTCTCCATCCTTGAACAGCTTGTTTGGCTGAATTGATGCGAGAAACCGATCTTCTTTCTTGACAGGCCTTTTAGACCCGACTGTGGTTGCGGCCTGCTTTGGAGCTTGAAACTTCGATAAAGTTTTCCGCGATTTCAGGCTAACACTCAGACTCTTACCCCTTTCTTTTGCTGCTTTCAACTCATCAATGTCTTGAAGCTTCCAAAAGCATGATTTCTGATGACTCTGAATTGGTTGGACCGGCCTGATTTCAGGCTTATCTGGTTGTCGAGGTCTGGCTCTGGCGAATATCTCCGCGGGACACAAACGAGAAAGAATAACCAGAGACGAGAAAGGGATTAGAAAAAAAAAAAAAACAGAGAGGAGAAAGAAGAAAGAGAATGAGAATAACCAGAGACGAGAAAGGGATTAGAAAAAAAAAACCAGAGAGGAGAAAGAAGAAAGAGAATGAGAAGTATTCGTTTTTATTTTTTTTTATTTTTTCCGTACACTCGTTTACATGCCGCTTGTATATTGCGACTGTATCTAGCAGTTCTCGTGCATTAAAGTCCCCATCCACGACTTCATGTGGTATGTTTGTAAGTTTTTTTTTCCTCAACTGTTACTTTTACAGTTGCCTCTCTCTGTGTGGTGTGTGAGGAATTAGTGCTAGCCTGACAAATTTCTTAGCTTTTTGCATAAGATGTTAGTTAGTTGAACCTTTTATCTGCTTTGCAAACGCAGTTATGGGAATTGGGAAGTCACTGGACTTTCAAGTTACAAGTTCAAAATGGGTTTAGCAAGGTCCTTGAATCTTTCTAGGAAAGCTACTCCAAAATGCCTTGGTGCAAAGGTCCTAACTGTTTGAATATCCCAAGCCTCATGAATTCATGATTTTCTATTTTATTTTACCATGCTTCTGCACCACCCCCCTCCCCCCCTATCTATCTATACCTAGTCATGATTAACTGACACCAAGAGGGAAAAAATAAATATATATATATATATATATATTTTGTTTGATAATTACATTCTACATTTTGACGACCTTCCATCTGAGAATTATAGATAATTGTAAGTTAAGTGGTTCAAGCAAAATCCATAGACTACATAAAAGTGATCAGCTTGGGTGAATATTGAGCTAGATATTTTCCCAAAAAAGTTGTAATGCTGTTTCTCGATTTGTAATTCTTCTTTCTTGCCCTCCTTGTGAAGTAGTTTTGTTTCTCTCTGTACACAATATGTTTCCACCTCCAAGTTTTAATCCTGATACCTTTTATATCTATCTCTCTCAAGGTAATGGATGGGCAAGGCGAGAAATCACTGGCATTGTTTCCGGCTAAGTTTCAAAAAAGCATGTGGATAAGACGAGGTTTGCTTCACATTAAAACCTCAAAATCAGAAAATTATTGAATTCCAACTAGTTGAGCTTTATTCCAAATATATTTACCAAAAATATTTTGATGACATGGAATCTCACCAAGGCAGGGCGCATCAAACCCATCCCTAGAATGTAAACTCCAGATTACATTTACCAAGAAAATTACTTGCCATCGTATGGAATCTGAGGGTTAAGTCATATTCTCTCCAAGAAATCTGTCCAACTTCTACTTTTTTGTTAATTCTTGTAGTCCTATGGTGGATATTTTAACTTTCATAACCTTGTGAAAAAAATAAAGCGTTTCTATTATTGCGTTAACTCTTTGATGGACCTTAAACTCTATCATGGTATTGGTAACTACCAGTTTTTTCTTGAGGGGAACTGGGTTAACAAAAGTAGGGATCAAAACGAATGGTAGTTCACTGGGTCTGTATTTTCTCTAGAGGTGCTGGACTCAAGCCTGCATGAATTCCTCGAGTGTTTTTTTTTTTTTTTTGTCTATTTAAAAGTATGTTCAGGGCCTCTGACCATTCATTATTGATGGCAAGGAGCTCTCAAAAAAGAATCGGGACTCTATTTCTATTAGAGTATTTAGATATCACATATCCATACTTGTATAGAAAAGAAAAGATATAGCAAATCAAATTCCCATTTATTTTTGTTACTAAAGATGGTCCGAAGTGATTGAATGTATGGAAGATGGTGGAGGGGTGGGAGAGCGTTCAGATGATTTATTATTTTTTTGTTGTGATATTCTTGTAGGATCTTATCAAGAATAAATAATGAAATAGAGTAGCTCTTTCAATGTACAGGTAGTTTTGTTGTGGTTGACATATGTGGAAAGGAAAAGGCTCTGGAATCAGGTAGCAAGGTGGCATGCCTTGTGTCCCAAGTTCTCTTTTATGAACAAGTTCGCCCTCTTCAGAAATCTCCAGAGTGGTGAGTTTTGATCTTGACATGTTAACAACTGCAACTGATAAAGTTATACTTGTTTAACCAATTAATTATGCAAACCTCATGAGGATGACGTGGATTGTGAAAGCTGGATGTAACTGAATCAGTTAAATATTAGTAGCAATAGCAGTTCGTTTTTTCAATGTTCTCACTGGGAAACAGAAGCAATCAAGCTTCTCTGAATCATTTCATGTTTGCTATTTTTATGTTGCTTGCATTTTTCTTCCCTCAACGCAGGCCTGAAATTTTCAAATCTACACATTTGGAGGATTCTAGTGGAAGTTTGTGTGGGAAGACCTCCCAGCAAGAAGAGGATGAGCTTGAATCTAGTGATGAGGAAGGACTTCCCCCAATAGAGGTCAATACTAACAGAATCAAACCCTTTGAACTTCTATCAGATGCAGAATCAGTTTCGAGCTCAGATAGAGATTCTTAAGCTTTTAAATGTGAGACAAAAAGCATCATTGTAAGAGTTGCACATGCATCACAAAATATGAGGATGGGAAAGACTTTTGCATTAACATCCCAAATTCTTGTCCAAATTGCACTATGGCATTTTTGTAGAATTGAATATGTAGTCAAGTGTTGAGACCTAAAACACACCTGCAATATGGGTCTCAACAAGTTGGTTTGAAATATTTTTTTGTGCAATTTACATTTTTCCTTCCAAGCAATTCGCCCCACTTATTATAATGTGAAGAGAGCATGATCATTGACAAAAACACCAGAATCGGGAAGAATGTTGTTATTGCAAACTCAGAGGTAGGATTGTTTACACCATTTAGAGTAGGTGATAAGGAGGACTCCAGCGGCGATAATACTCCAGTTGTAACTCTCCATTCTAAATCAATGATCTTATGATATTGTAGCTTTTTCCAGCCTGCACTTTGTTCTGTTTATGATGTGGAATTGCATGCCATATAAGAGGCTGATATATCTTCTGGAGGGGTTTTAAACACTTTTACTTGCTTTTGTTATATAACAATCTGTCTACATTCCATTGGCCGTGGATTAGTGATTAGTCTAAACTTGTGCACTGAGCTTTGGACGTCCGTCCAACGTTTGTTCTACTCTCTTCTTTGCCGTATCCCCGGCTCCTATATTTCACTATATTTATAAAATAGCTCTGCGTTTTCATTTTTTTTTTAATGTTATTTATTTATTTTTTATTTCTAAAGTAGCATATTTCTAATGAATATGCTCCTAGCGGGGTAATAGAAGCAACGTGATTAAGGTTGCAAAAAGATGATGCATTTAGGATTATAAAGAAAGAACGCAGGCATGGATGGGCACATATGAATTCCATGGGTTCAGTTTTAACGAACATTTTTATTCTTTTAGGTCTCAAAGAAGCAAAGGGTGCCCAATATGAATTCCTTGTAAAACAAAGTGTTCTCATGTACAGATCATCAATTTATAAAATTTCATTGGCAGTTTTCAATTTGTAGTTTTTTTTTTTCTTTTTAAAAGTAAAATAAGCATCCTTTCGGCGTTATGGAGAACTACGACTATCAGAAGAAAGTTCTGTATGGCACTTTTTTATTTTTCCCTATTGGCCACAATGCATTGCATTACAAGGTTGCAGAGAATTTTTACATGCATGTTTCAATCTTGTCTCTTGATTATCTCAATTTCTTTGTATACGTCCCAAATCTCACTTATCTGAACCTTTGGGGGAATTCATTTAGCGATGTATCATGCCTCACCAAATTACTCTGTTCTACTAATGCTCTTCTATATTTACAAATTTTATTTTTGAGTTTTTCTCAACTTAACAAAGTTTCTGTATTTCTTATGAAACTAGGAAAAACTAGGAATATATATATATATATATATATATATTTATTTATTTATTATAACAAGTTTATAGCGGGCTTTGGAAATTTTGAGATACTCTTGCCTAATCTGATCTTGAAAACAACAGTCTACAATGACCATTCTCGATACCTCTAGTTCTACCAACTATTTGGTGTTCATATCTTTCTAACACCTAACACAAGAAATTTGAAAATTCACGAGATAGTTCCTCCCAAACTTAATCTACAAGAGTTAGACCTTGAGAATAATAGCTTGCAAAGACCCCTCTCTCCCAAGTCCATCACCATCTATTTGAATACACATTCTCATTTTTTCCAGTAATGCCCTCTCTAGTCATATTCTATTATTAATGTTTGAGAACTTGACAGAAATAAAATTATTGAACTTTTCTCAAAACAAGTTGTTTGGAGAAATATCTCATAACCCACCCAACTTTTCTTTCCGGACAACTTTTTCGACAAGCTCATCAATTTCCTCTTCCCGCAAGGGACCACCACATTCGGTTCAAACCAAAACCCAATCACACCCATTTTCTCCACTATAGTCTATTCCTAAAACCTAAATGACCGCTGAAATGGCCCCTCGAGGTGTGTGGTGAATGTGATTTCGAATTGGACTCTCCTCCTCAAAACTAACATTCCAGAAAAAAAAAAAAAAAAAAAAGTATGGGGTGTTGGGTGGTAAACAGTGGTTGATCTATAGCAAAACCTAATCATCGAGCCAAATTGAGACAGTTTTCACATTTCCAAATTCAGTTCAACTCAAAAAATACAAGTTTAGGCACGAGATTTTTATCATATTTTTATTCAAACTTAATATTGTACCGAAAACAAAGTCAAGCTTGATCCAAAAACGAGATATACTACAGATAAAAGTAATTCTAATATTTAACTACGTAAGACTATATATATATATATGTTATTAGCATTTTATATAATATATCCATTATAATTATATCTAACTAGTAATTATAGTAATGTTGTAGTTGAGTTGTAATGTATATTTCAAGTCAAAGTTGTAATGTCTGTTATTAATGAATGCAGATATTTTATAAAAAAAAAATAAAAAAGTAATTATAGTAATTATGATAGTATTCGGCCTGGATGTGTGGATGATAAAATGGTCATGATTAAAAGAGTGATGAATAATATTATTCCTCTTAAATTTTTATTAAATTCTCTGTTTTATTTAATTTTGTAACGAGCGTAACATGTAAATTAAGCACTTAACATTCCCACATGTCGTCAATTTTTATTTTTTTTTAGTTTTTGAAACACACGTGTCGTTAGTTTGGAGTGACCGACCTGGTTTTGGTTTGGGATTAGGAAAATCCCTGCAAAATTCTTTTAATAAATAATTGTAATTTTGTAAATCACGTAGTTCCTTATAAGATTAAGATACAACTAGTACTCTTTATTTTGTTTTGTAAAAGGTTATGAAAAATGATTACGTCTATGATTACTATATTTATTATTACAAGGATTTTATTATAGATAGAGGGTAAGTGTTTTTTTTTTTTTTTTTTTTACAATCTTCTGGTAGATAAGTGCTACAATCATAAAAATAATTTATAAAATTAAACTTATAAATTGATATAGTTTTACATGATACGTTAGATTTATTTTACAATAAAAATAATTTTATAATCTAATATATCGTATCAAAACACGTTAATTTGTAAATTTATTTTTATAAAATTCCGTTGTGATTAGCTAAAACATTTTTCAATTAATTTACTTTGATATTTTTTCATTGATCATCGTCAAAATTATTGATATTATTTTGTTTATATATTGAGTTTTGTTCCATACAAGTAAAGTCGCGTATTAATATGTATATCAATCTTGTAACTAGATTTTTCTTTATATATATATATATATATATAGCTTAGAAGAAACATTGGAATATCATTTGTTAATTAATTAATACAAGGCTCCCATTATCTCTTCTAAAACACGTTATGAAATTTCCAAGTCCTCTCCTCTTCTTGTCATCTACTAATTGATTTTATTTTACTTTTTTTATAAAATTTCATTGACGGTTTTCAATTCGTAGTTGTTTTTTCTTTCTTTTTGAAAGGAAAATAATGAAGCGTCCTTTTGACGTTATGGACCACTGTGACCATCAGAAGAAAGTTCAACGCGCATGGCACTCTTTTATTTCTGTCTTTCGGCTACTATGCATTGCATTACGAGGTGAAATATGGACCACAAGTTCTGCCTGCATTCCATCCTCTAATGGACCCACACGCAATGAGCTATCGACCGTCGATTAGTGATTAGTCTAAACCCGTGCACTGACCTTTGAACATCCGTCCAACATTAGTTCTACTCCCCTCTTTACCGTATCCCCCTTTATTTCACTATATTTCTAAAATAGCTCCATGCATTTTTATTTCTTTTATGTTATTTATTTATGAATACGTCCTGCCATTAATAAAAAAATAATAATGGGACCTAGAATAGTTTATCTCAATTTATGATCAATCTCTTGTCTCTTGCATATTGATTATCTCAATTTCTCTAGATACATCTCAAATTGGCTCTTTATTTCTATTCAATTCACTTATTTGAACCTTTCAAAGAATTCATTTAGTAATATGTCATGCCTCACCAAATTATCATGTTCTATTATAGTTAGGTCAAATAAATAATATTAGACTATTGGACTATTTGTCTATAACAGGCTTGTCCCTCTCCTCTTTTGGAGGATTAGTGATTAGTCTAAACTCGTGCACTGACCTTTGAACATCCTTCCAACATTAGTTCTACTCTCCTCTTTATCGTATCCCCCTTTATTTCACTATATTTCTAAAATAGCTCTATGCATTTTTATTTCTTTTATGTTATTCATTTATGAATACATCCTGCCATTAATAAAAAAATAATAATGGGACCTAGAATAGTTTATCTCAATTTATGATCAATTTCTTGTCTCTTGCATATTGATTGATTATCTCAATTTCTCTGGATACATCCTAAATTGGCTCTTTATCTCTATTCAATTCACTTATTTGAACCTTTCAAAGAATTCATTTAATAATATGTCATGCCTCACCAAATTAGCATGTTCTATTATAGTTAGGTAAAATAAATAATATTAGACTATTGAACTATTTGTCTATAGCAGGCTTGTCCCTCTCCTCTTTTGGAGGATGAGGGTTTCCCCCTCTCCTCCTTTAGAGGAGAAGGGTTTTCTCCCGCTCCTCCTTTGAAGGGTGGGTTTTGGATGTATTTTCTCAGACAAGTCAAGATGGACACATCTGTTGTTTACAGAGTCTTGCATCTCGTAAGATCTTGTCACTAGAGAGTTTATTTGAAGTTTCAGACAATGTTCGCTATAAAGAAATTTATGTGCGGGGAAGCTTCAAATATATGAGTAGTTTGGCTTGTAATCAAGGTTTTCTCCATGTATTTATCAGTTACAGAGGTAACTTCATTCATGAATGAATTGAAATCTATTTCTTAAAAAAATTAAAAAAAATCAAAATTAAATAAAGAAATACTTTAAAAATTAAAAAAAAAATCTAGAAATTAGAAAAAAAACCTATACTACAAAAATAATATGAAAAAAGTTGGAAATACTTAAAAAAAAAAAAATCAGAATGAGGAAGGATATCTATCCCCTCCACTTGCTCCAAGATATACATATGTTAAAAAAATATGATCATTAATTAGGTGAGGGCAATTAAAGTCTCCAGGAGAGTAGATTATATATAGTACCGTTTCAGCTCCATACAAAAAGGATTTCATTTCAAAACAAATGAAAATATGAGAGGTGGGTGTATTAACGAAACCAATGTCTTTTCTATTTATTGGAAAACTGCCACTAATTTTGTTTTAGAAGGACTTTTATCATACATCTAATTGTGTAAGTGTTCTTTTACAGCCCTTCAGCTTTGTGTCTTTTATTTTTTATTTACATCTAATTGTGACTTTTATCATACATCTACACAAGGTCTGTATGTGCAAACTCACCACACATAATGACTCTATTAGATCTCTCTTAAGGGAGGCATCATCTTCAACCTCCTGAAATCCTAAATTTTTCCATTGTATTAAGCGATACGTGAGGCCATGAAAGATTGTAAAATCATTTACGCAGGTGTTAAAAATTCACTGAATTGTTCTTCTATATCCAAATCTACAAACGTTATACATTGGCAAGAACGAGCTTCAAAGATTGCTCCGCCTAACAATTGGTCCAATTGTACCATCTCTTCAATATATATATATATATATATATATTATAACAAGTTTATCATAGAGTTTGGAAACTTTGAGATACTCTTCCCTAGTCTGGCCATGAGAACAACTGTCTACAATGATCATTCTCAGTTTCTCTAGTTCTACCTTCTATTTTGGGTTTATATATTTCTAACACCTTTCACACGAAATATGAAAATTCTTGAGACAGTCATTCACAAGCCTAATCTACAAGATTTAGACCTTGAGAATAATAGCATGCAAAGACCCCTCTCTCTCTCTCTCTCTTTCAATTACATCACTATCTATTTGACTACACATTCTCAAATTTTCCAACAATGCTCTCTCCGGTCATATTCCATCATTAATATTGGAGAACTTAACAGAAATAAAATCATTGGACCTTTCTCAAAATAAGTTGTTCGGAGAAATACCCCACAACTAACCCAAATTACTTTCCTGACAACTTGTTCAACAATCTTCTCAAAGGTCCCACGTTGCATGAAAATCAATTTAAGACAGTTTCTGAACAATTCATTTGATGGTAATCTAGGTGTTAGGTACAAAATTGATTCGGTCCAATCTATTGAAAATCCATCACTAATAATAAGAGAATAGATAAAGTCAGAAAACTAAGGCAGGGAAGAGATAAGGGCAAGCAAGAGATAAACTAAAAGCAGATGGCTCGTACTCTTAAAAGGAAAATACTTCAAATGGGAAGTTGGACCCAATCACCCCAAGGAAATATACCTCTATCTAAGAAGGAGATCCCCACAAATCTAAGGGACTCTATTCAAGTTCTCTACGTACAAACTCACCTCACATAGTGACTCTAACAGATCTCTCTTAAGGGAGGTATTGTCTTCAACCTTTTAAAACCCTAAATTTCTTCATTGTATTGAGTGATATGTGAGGTCATGAGAGATTGTAAAATCATCTATGCTGGTGTTGAAAATTCTCTAAGTTGTTCTTCCATGTCCAAATCTACATATGTTATACCTTGACAAGAACACGCTGAATGGAATGCTCCCCTTGACAATTTGGCCAATTCTACCATCTATTTGGTATATATATACTATAACTAGTTTACCAGACTGAAAATTTTGAGATGCTCTTCCCTGGTATGACCTTGAAAACAACAGTCTACAATGATCATGTTTATGTTTTAACCCGAAAAGCTTAAGCTGCCGGTGATCAAGCACTAAAGTCAAACCGTAAAACGCACCGTATAAATAATATATATAAAGCATATATATTTTTAAATATATTATAATATAAATAACTAATATACATATATTACACTATAAATATCATATAGTAGCAGTAGTACTACGTGGTACGTTAGTGACGTTGCCACCTCTTGCTGCATATTGCCATATATATATATATATATATATTATATTAACATATATAAATATTAGTAAAGCAATTGATTTTTTTTATGCAAGTAATAATAATACTATTAAGTTACTAATATATATTATATATTAAGATGTTATGATACATTGATATAAATTACTAATTACCTGAAATTATGATTTAATATAAATTATATACTAATAAAATTTCGTAGTACTAAATTAAAATATTGAAAATTTTTTAGGCCATCAAAATTTAGTAATAACATTATTATATTTGAAAGATTTTCTTTCTTTTTTGGTTCTTACTTACTCTATAATAAAATTTTATTAATATATATTTTATGTTTAAAGCATGTGTATTTAAGATTAAACTTGTATTTTATAAATTATAATAATATTATTTTATATATAATTATAGTTTATTTTATTATATAAAAATTATATATAAAAATCAGTTTTTCATGGCAACTTATAGTCGTGGCAAAAAATAAATAACTCGTGGCTTCAAAATTTACTGGAAGTAAAAATTTTGACTGGGAGAATATGTCTTTTGCGACGATATACAGTAGTGGTAAAAGGTTTTAACGCATGATTATGAAAACTTACTGCCTATTTTATAGTGGCAACTTCAAATCGTGGCAAAAATCCATTTCATCTATAGGAAAAAAGTATTTACCACAAAAGTTTACTGACCAACTCAACTCGTGGTTAAAGGCGTGTTTAGTTCCCATGAATAGTGTTCATGTCAATAGGGCACTATTTGCCACGATGGTTTATCTTGGAAAAAAAAAACTCGGGGGAAAAATCAAAGTTTGTTGTAGTGTGTGTTAAAAAATATTATCGTTATATGTCAAAAATTTTGTGTGGTTCACTAACTAGTTTAGTAAATTGTCATGTTCTTTGCGAACCAAGAAGTGAGTATATCCAAACTATATATAATAGCTTCTTATTTTCCTGTTTGGCTTACAAATAATGGATAGTCCGGCTAGTAGATTTAATTATTATATCAAACTTCTCTCCTCCACAACAATTTTAATACAATTTTCATTTCCTTTTTCCAGGTTATAAATTATTCTTTGTTGAGAAAAACAAAATGACGACCAATGAGGATCCCATAAAAAAATCAAGATAATAATTAAATTAAAAATTAAAATGAATGTGTTGACTGATATCAGTCGTAAGTTTCCTTTCTTTTCCACAACAAATTAATTATGAAGTTTCCTACCCCTTCCACTTGCATCGTTGCTTGAGCAGTACTTACTATATAAGCCCTTCGCTTCTTCTTTTCTCACCATCTCAACACTTTAAAACATTTTTAGTTTGAAACCATGCCTACATGTGTGCGCTTTCTCTTCTCTAATCTCTTAGTGCTGTTCCTTCTTTTACTCACAGCCTCTTTGTCTTCTCTGCAGCCACTTTGTCATCAAGATGAGAGCTTAGCTCTTATGCAATTCAAGGATAGCTTTATCATAGACAATGATACTTGTATAACTTCGTCTAGCTATCCCAAGGTTGCATCATGGAGTGTAGAAGTAGAACATGGTAGATCAGATTGCTGCTCATCATGGGTTGGCGTTGAGTGCGACCCCCTCACAAGTCATGTTATTGGCCTTGACCTTAGTGACGGTTGTCTCTATGGTTCTATCAACTCCAACAGCAGCCTCTTCCGCCTTTCTAATCTTCGAAGCCTTAATCTTGCTTTTAATCACTTCAATTCCTCTAAAATCCCATCTACAATTGGCAATCTTTCAAGGCTGACATATCTTAATCTCAGCTATTCTCATGTTTCAGGAGAAGTCCCCTCTGAAGTTTCATACCTCTCCAAGTTGTCATCTCTGGATCTTTCTTATAACAATCATGATTTACATATTGGAAGTCTAGCAAGGTTAGTCCAAAACCTAACCCGCCTAGAAAAGATTCTTCTTAGTGAAGTCAACATATCGTCCATAGTACCTGAGAGCTTGGCAAATTTGTCTTCTTTGAAGGCTCTAACGTTAGTAGGTTGTGGACTGTATGGGGAGTTCCCAATTCGAATTTTTCAGCTACCACAACTACGGGACCTTAGGATAGGATACAATGAAGATCTCACTGGTCAGTTGCCAGAATTTCATTCCAGCATTGTCCTTCAAGCTTTATCGCTTTATTACACAAGTTTCTCTGCTAAACTACCAGCTTCAATCGGAAACCTTAATTCCTTAGAGGTCTTAAATATTGCTTATTGCAATTTCTCTGGATCGATCCCAAACTCCCTCTGGAACCTTACCCAACTCACTTATCTGGACCTCTCAAGGAACTCGTTCGATGATTTGTCATTCCTCACCAAAGCCAGTTCTAATCACACTTTTCCACATTTACAATTTTTACTGTTGTCTTTTCTCAACTTAACAAAGTTGCCAAATTTCCTACAAAACCAAAAAAAACTTGTGCATCTAGATCTATCAGTAAACAATATTCAAGGTATAATACCCAAATCGATGTTTAATGCAAGTAAAGAAAACCTTGAAGGTTTAATTCTTTCTAACAACTTTCTCACGGGTTTTGAAAATTCTCAAGATCTCCTTCACTTGCCAAATCTAAAAACACTGGACCTTGACAATAACATGCTACAAGGAACATTCTCGATTCCTCTAGATGTTGCACCATCTATTCAATATTTATATCTTTCTAACAACTTTCTCACGGGCTTTGAAAATTCTCGTGATGTTCTTCCTTGGCCTAATCTATATGAATTCAACCTTCAGAATAACAGGCTACGTGGATCCCTCCCAATTCCACCACCATCTATCAATATTTATCTAGTCAGGAATAATGCTTTTACAGGAGAAGTCTCGCCATTGTTTTGCAATCGAAGTTCACTTTCTTCACTTGATTTCTCATTTAACAATTTGAGAGGCCTGTTGCATCCATGTTTTTGCAACTTAAGCCAGACTTTGAAAGCACTCGGACTACGAAGCAATAACATTGGTGGAACCATCCCAGATGCATGGGCAAAAGGGTGCAGCTTAAGGATGATCGACTTGAGTCAAAACCAATTACAAGGTCGGCTCCCAAGATCATTGGCCAATTGTAAGGAGTTAGGGCATCTTGATGTTGGTTACAATAAGATCCGTGATACCTTTCCCTCATGGTTAGAAACTCTAACTGAGCTGAAGATTTTCATTCTTCGCTCTAATGGATTTTACGGTGCAATAAGAAATATCAAAATCAATTGCACATTCCCCAACTTGCATATCATCGATCTCTCTGAAAACAATTTCTCTGGAGATTTGCCTACAGAATGCTTCAAACAGTGGAACGCCATGAAATTGTTTGGTGCACACAAGTCGCAATACATGGACTACGATTATGCTGGCATCCATTTCTCATTTACACTACCACTAACACTAACCAGAGGTATAGAGTTGGAGTATGAGAGGATCCAACATGAACTCATAGTCATTGATTTATCATGCAACAGATTTGAAGGAGAAATTCCAGAAGTAGTGGGAAATCTAAAAGGACTACACATTCTCAATTTCTCCAACAATGCTCTCTCCGGTCATATCCCATCATCGTTGGCAAACTTGACAGAACTAGAATCATTGGATCTTTCTCAAAATAAGTTGTTTGGAGAAATACCCCCACAGCTCGCCCAACTCACCTTCCTAGCGATTTTTAAAGTGTTCAACAATTGTCTCACAGGTCCCATACCACATGGAAATCAATTTGAGGCATTTCCGAACAGTTCATTTGATGGTAACCCAGGATTGTGCGGAAGGCCATTGTCAAAAGCATGTGGAGATTCTTTGCCTTTACCTGATCCAACATTAACGTTTGAACGAAATCAAGGTTTTGTGTCTTCATTTGAATTTGGGTGGAAAGTAGTTGTGATCGGGTATGGGTGTGGATTTGTAATTGGAATTGTTATTGGACAATGGGTGATCGCAAGGAAGCATGATTGGTTTGTAAATACCTTTATAAAGAAGTAGTAACAATCTTGTGGAATGCTAGCTTCTAGCATTGTTGTATCCCATGGGATGGGAATGGTGGTTAAATAGAAAAACTTGATGCTGTAATAATAATCCTCGAAATACAGTTCTTGATGTGATAGTTATATATGTGTGTGTGTGGGGGTAAGCGCATAGAGAAAGAGACCTTAATTAGTTTGTCACACAATATGGATGTAAAATTAATTTCATAATTGATGTTTATCATTTGAAAACAAGATGGTGATAAAAAGCGAAAAATCTATTTTCAAGCATGGTATTTTACACATCCAATATTTGATCAAAGAATGTCTCATAACGATGAAAAAGTAATGGTATTTAAGCTATAACAAGTCCCACGACAAATAATATATTCACATGTCAAAACTTGCAAGTAGCAAATATTATATTAAGTGTTTTATGAGATAAGAACCATAAACAAGCTGGCCATGAATGCTACATCATGTTCTTTCGACACATTCAGCACTAGGGTTGCTAAATGTGCTGCTAGCATGCACGCTCCCACATGTCACATCCACGACTGGGTGGGGTGGCGTTTTAACCCCTGACCCTACCTCTACCCGTCGAATGAGCCAGCAAGATGCCCATCCCACCATCCGGCCACAACTCAAAAATCATTTTAACAATTTTCTTCCCTTTTGTTTGTTTCACAGTCATTCCATGCACAGGAAAACTAACAAAGATGCAGCATGCAAAAGAAACAGGGAAACATGTAGAACTTGACAACATCAATATTTAATTTATAATTTGGAATAGTCTCAATAACTCATTCACTCGTTCAAATGAAGTATAGAGTAAACCCAACAGCACAAAGTTTAAAGAACCTAAATATGGTCATTTAACAATTAATGGTTTAATAAATGAAGAATTGATTACCAACTTAACAAAGAACTTTACAATATTGATTGAAATTCATAAGTAACCCCAAAGAAAAAGAAAATTAGAAAATTTACAATAAATAAGGAACAAAACAAACTCTCTAATCGAAATCATCGACAATAAGCTAGTCATTTGACTCCTCACCTTCTAAATCTTTATCTCAAGAATTGGTTTGCCTATCTTTTGCTGGCCACCACCAACCTGAGACTCCGGACTCCCCTTCAGTTGAACCTGGTCATTGAATCCACTGAGTGAAGAAACCTTGGTTTCCTCAACTAATTTTAGGCATGATAGTCTATTAGAAATATCATTATCATCAACCTCTAGATCACTAAATGAAATGTCCTCCTCTTGTACAAGCTTTATCAGGGCACAAATCGAAGTGCCTGTATCAATATGTTCTACTTCCAACCACTTTTCAGTATTCTATTCATCATTCATTTCTACTATTGCACTTATGATCTCAGTTGAAATTTGTTCCTCATATTGCATATTCTTGCCTTGTGGTTCACTAACCTTCAACATCAGTTTGACTCAAGAAATGGTCCACTCAATTTATTCCAAGAGAACAAATGGTAATGTTTTGATGAAGGTGGATGTGGCAATAGCATATGATAGTGTTGAATGAGATTTTTTATTGCATGTGGTGGAAGCATTTGGATTTCCTTCGCAAGTATATGATTTGATTCGCAATTGCATTTCTTCACCTTGGTTCTCAGTGGTTATGAATGGTGTTTCTAAAGGTTTTTTCAAAGGTAAGAGGGGTCTTCGGCAAGGTGATCCATTATCTCCTCTTCTATTTATTTTAATAGAGGCGGATTTATCAAGGTTGTTAAAATGGGGTTTTGATGAAGGAAAGATTGAGCCTTTTTCTCATCCAAGAGGTGTTCCACTCATTTCTTATTTGCTATATGCAGACGACATTGTTATCTTCACAAATGGTAGTCTCAAATCTTTGGAAGAAGAACAATTAATTTCTTTGCTGGCATATTTGGTTTAGCATGGTGCAAGACAATATATTAAGAAAAGGTCATTGTAAAAAGCCGAAATAACTGCATCTAAGTGGCATGGTGTTGAGCTGAAAGGTCAGATAAACAGTCCATCAGGTCATTTCTAGACCAAGGGCGGGATGTGCTAATGATTATTTGGTCAATCTACCTACTGTTTTGCCCATATTAAAGTAATGCATGTGAACACAATTGAAAAGGAGCAATAGACAATATAAGAGAACAAAAAGCTTGCCGAGTATCAGAAAATTTCGATAGATCAACTTTGAAGCCTATGTCTCCAGCTCGCTATCCCTACCATAATACTCCTGAAACGGAGCAAGATTATGATATGGGTTCTCAGAATTAGAGTCAAAACATTGATCATACGTCTGACCTTCTAGTTTAAGGTCAAAATATTGATCAAACAATTTCTCTATTAAACTACATGCTTCAATTGGAAACCTTAACTCTTTAAGTCTAGTCCTATTGATTGATTATTGCAATTTGTCTGGATCCATCCCAAACTCACTCTTTATTCTTACTCAACTCACTGCCCTGGACCTCTCAAGCAACTCATTTGGCGATTGGTCATGCCTCACCAAAGCCAGTTCTAATAGCACTCTACAACATTTACAAATTTTTATTTTAGAATTCTCTCAACTTAACAAAGCTTCCGAATAATTTCTTTTTTTGAAAATCGCTGCCAAATGCCTCTTTTGTGGAAGTGACAGTACTTCATTCGATAGTAATCCAAGATTTGAAGTCCATTGCCAAAAGTACCATGCAGAGCTTCACCGCCTATATGTACCTCCAATGTATGGAGGAAATTATCAATACTTACTGACTAATGTCTGCATTTGAGTTTGGCTGGAAATTAGTTGTGATTGGCAGCGGATGTAGATTCGTAATAGGACTTGTCATTGGACAAAGGGTGACCGCAAGGAAGCATGATTGGTTTGTAAATTAGACCTTCGGATCGAAGGAATTCAAGGAAGTAAGCTGAACAAACTCAAGATTATATTTACCTCGATGTCAGCCGAAACATTATAAATGGCTTGAAGAATCTAAAGATTCTACGTTTTAAAAACACAAGAAATTTAAAATGAATCAAAATTAAATAAAGAAATACCTTAAAAATTTTTAAAAAAAAATTCTAGAAACTAGAAAAAAACTATACTATAAAAATAATATGAAAAAAGTTTCAAATACTAAAAACAAAAATGATAAATAAAAAAGAGGAGGGATATTTATCCCCTCCACTTGCTCCAAGATATACATATGTTAAAAAAATATATATGATCATTAATTAGGTGAGGGCAATTGAAGTCTCCAGGAGAGTAGATTATATATTGTACCGTTTCAGCTCCATACAAAAAGGTTTTCATTTCAAAACAAATGAAAATATGAGAGGTGGGTGTATTAACGAAACCAATGTCTTTTCTATTTATTGGAAAACTGCCACTAATTTTGTTTTAGAAGGACTTTTATCATACATCTAATTGTGTAAGTGTTCTTTTACAGCCCTTCCGTTTTGTGTCTTTTATTTTTTATTTACATCTAATTGTGACTTTTATCATACATCTACACAAGCTCTGTACGTGCAAACTCACCACACATAATGACTCTACTAGATCTCTCTTAAGGGAGGCATCATTTTCAACCTCTTGAAATCTTAAATTTCTCTATTATATTAAGCGATACGTGAGGCCATGAAAGATTGTAAAATCATTTACGCAGGTGTTAAAAATTCACTGAGTTGTTCTTCTATGTCCAAATCTACAAACGTTATACATTAGCAAGAACGAGCTTCAAAGATTGCTCCGCCTAACAATTGGTCCAATTGTACCATCTATTCAATATATATATATATATATATATACATTATAACAAGTTTATCATAGAGTTTGGAAACTTTGAGATACTCTTCCCTAGTCTGGCCATGAGAACAACGGTCTACAATGATCATTCTCAGTTTCTCTAGTCTCTACCATCTATTTTGGGTTTATATATTTCTAACACCTTTCACACGAAATATGAAAATTTTTGAGACAATCCTTCCCAAACCTAATCTACAAGATTTAGACCTTGAGAATAATAGCATGCAAAGACCTCTCTCTCTCTCTCAATTCCATCACTATCTATTTGATGGAATTTTTCCAACAATGCTCTCTTCGGTCATATTCCATCATTAATGTTGGAGAACTTAATAGAAATAGAATCATTGGACCTTCTTAAAACAAGTTGTTCGGAGAAATACCCCACAACTAACCCAAATTACTTTCCTGACAACTTGTTCAACAATCTTCTCAGAGGTCCCACCCTGCATGAAAATCAATTTAAGACAGTTTTTGAACAATTCATTTGATGGTAATCTAGGTGTTAGGTACAAAATTGACTCGGTCCAACCTATTGAAAATCCATCACTAATAATAAGAGAAGAGATAAAGTCAAAAGATAAGGCAGGCAAGAGATAAGGACAAGGAAGAGAAGGAAGAGATAAACTAAAAGCAGATAACTCGTAGTCTTAAAAGGAAAATACTTCAAAAGGGAAGTTGGACTCAATTACCCTAAGGAAAAAAACTATTGTATAAAAATAATATGAAAAAAGTTGCAAATACTTAAAAAAAAAAAAAAAAAAAGGAAAAATCAATAAGAGGAAGGATATTTATCCCCTCGAATTGCTCCAATATATATATATCTATATATATATATATATATACTAGGTGAAAGCAACGTGCAATGCACGTTTGCTTAATTTATATGTAATTCTTTTGGTTAAGAATTAATTTTTTATTAATAAAGATGTAATATTTTTGGTTAATTAAATAACTAATGATGTAATGTTTATATAATTGATAAATAATTAAATGTTGTAATATATTAAAAAAGAAGAGCATTAATAGAATATATAGCATGGTTCTATAAATAAACATCGCTCATAATTCTATGAAAGTTATTTAAGATCATTTTGATTCTAAGATAACGATCCAGTATTTTTCTCATCTTACACCGCTTCAATAGAGAGGACATTAAACTACCTATATTTTTTCTCCAAATTTCCACTCTTTCAATTTTCAGATGCACCCACCGATTTGGTTGATGGGGAAAAAAAAATCCGAGTTTACCCCATCTTCATCAAAAATAAAATGATCACACTGGGGCTCCTTTACCTTCGTTAGGCAATCCCTTCCATCCTTTTTTTTAAGTCAACGTATGCAATGTAATATTAATAGAAGAAAATTTATATTTTTATGTTTGTGTTTTTATATTTGATAAAATATTTTTATAACATAATTTAATTTTAAAAATAATTTTTAATTTTTAATTTTTAAATTTTTTTTTTATATTCTTGCTTCATTATTTTCTTCTAATGTTTTTTTAAATATTTATCTCTTTTAAATCAAATAAAAAATTAAAAGTATTTATAGTATTTATTTCAGAGAAATTATACATGAAAACCTTACACCACACACATTCACCTAATTAATATTTGATTTCTCAATTTTACCCTTCTATCTTAATGTTTAAATATGTGTTTGTTTAAATAAAATAATAAAAATAACAAATCACATATTAAAAAAGTAGAAGTGTGTTGATAAATCCCGTGTTATGCTTAACTTAAAGAACTAATCTTTAGATTTCAAAACCTAAAAAATTTTAATAAATTAATAAAATAAAAAATATTAACTTTGAAATTAATCTAAACAATATTGCTGTTAGCCCGCGTGAAACACTCCTCAAGAGTACTAATATGGCAGTAAATAAGCATTACCACTTCAATACAGTAAAAAGTAAAAGCTAAGCAAGTCCCTGAACATGACACGTAATGCTTATGTCTAACGCTAAATGCCTAATAAGAAGTAAAGCTCAGAAACGGCTGGGTGTCTAACTCATGTTCACACTGGCCAATAGGAACACAGCATGTGGCATGTGTATTTGTCTTACAATGAACCATATCGTATTGGAAAAAACCTTGAGACTTTCCCTTTTCTCATTCTTCTTCCTATCTTCTACTTGTCCTCCCCACGATTCTACCTCTCTTTTTTCGTTTTGCTCTTCCATTTCTTCTTTTGTCTTTTTTTTTTTTCTTTTTCGTTTGGTTCTTCTGACTCTACATGTTTTAAAATCTTATCTATTTTATGGACCATCAAAATCTTATACATTTTCTGGACCCTTTAGAGTCACTCCTCCATTAAAACATGTACATATGATGCATAATTTGTTCAAAAGTCTTATAATTGTCAAAATGTCTTATAATTGTCATTTTCTTTAATTAGATAATTGAGTACTGTTTTTTAATATCAGGCCGTGTAAATGCTTAGAAGAATTTTCTTCTATTTTGTTTATACCAATTCTTGCTGTGTATTCCATGGTAATTTGTTATGAACCTGCGTAAATGCTCGCTATGATGAACCTAATAAATGATTACTATGATGTGATAGTGAATGCTTGTTGTGATGTAATGAGGAAAGGTTAGATTGCTGGGCTGGTTTGTTGCATTCAGAAATGGGAGCGGATGTAAGACATTCGATAAAATGCTCAAATGAGCTGATTTGGTTAGATTTCTGTGACGCCTCCAAATCCCCACGCATGGATACGGGAAAATCGAGACGTCCGGATGATGATATCACGGGTCACCACCCTATCAACGTGTGCCAAGTGTGTGTATAAGCAATGAATGTGCACGAGAAACACGTAGCGGATAGCAAAGTCAATAACTAAGTATCAGAATTTTTCTTAGTTTAATACAAAGCTGTTTAAAACATACGTAATAAAATATTACAAAACACAAATATAGCTTTAAACTAACAACAAAGCTTCAACTTTAACTCGGAACTCCAGCGGAGCCGCATCCTCGGGCTCAGCCTCCTCTTCATCCTCGAACCTTGCACCAAAATCTACGGAACCAAAAATGGTGCCGCAGGTAAGTAAAATCCAAATACCACCAGATAAAAACATATAAAACTCAAACAATATGCATGAAAGGATGCCAATGCACAAAACCTATAAAATCATATTTTTTTCACGCATGTCAAAAATCTCATTTGGCCCAAAAACATAACCTTTCCAAATATCACGCCAAAAGTCACATTTGGCCCATATCCAACTCAATCCATTAGCCAATTAATTCGTATGCACCATGACCTCTCCTAGGGGTCATCCGCACACCCTGGCTCCAGTACCACACCGCAGGTAACGACCACGCATGTGACACCTAAACGAGCAATGCCCAGTTCCGCACCCCACGCGTTCATAGCCAAGCATCCTCTAACCCTCGCTAGCGAAGGGCCACGGAGTCGATGCGTAGAGCGATGCCCGGTTCCGCGCCCGGCGCATTCATAGCCAAGCATCCCCTAGCCCCCCGCTCCCGTCGTCGCCCAACGACAACTCAGGGGACGTCACTCAGTTTATTATACTCCCGAGTGACCAGAGGAGCTCCACCAAGATAATACCCCATCCCGGCTTGGGGTCGTGATACACACGCACCCGAAAATCCACTTACGCCAATAAAATAGGATTTTCTCAAATTAAATAAAACGCACGTGCATGCACCATGTAAATGCTATTTCAATGCACAAAACAATCAACCATCCATAAATCAATAAAACAGCAACTCCGTCCTCCATCCATCCGACCCCCGAACTCCTCGGACTCAGTCCGGAATCAGCCAACCAACAGATAATAATTTATTGAATGAGCAAAATATATTTAAATCTAAAAGTAGAGTTTGAAAAATACTTACAGCGCTATATGGTATTTTTCGAAAGCTCGCGGAGTTGCAAACGGCAGAAGAAAAGCAACGTAACGGTGTAATTTACACTATGGTCGTGGGTAATAAATTACCCATTTTTGAACGGGGAAAAACCAAGGCTCAGGATTGATAGGGAATGGTCTAGGGATGTTTATGAAGTTAAAGGAAACGAGTTTTGGCCCTGGGTGGTGGTGGTGGAAATGGCGGTCGAAGGCCAAAAAGGGGCTGAACGGAGTTGAGCTCGTGGGAGCTGCTCCGGCAACGGATCGAGGCTGGAAATGGGTGTTTTAGGTTGGTAAGAGATAGGGGAAGAAGCTGTGAAGAGATGGTGGCCGGAGGTGGTGCGACGCCGCCGGAATCAGATAAAATCATATGGCTTGGAGGAGCTCGTGGTGGCTAACGGTGGCTCGGATGGAGGTGAAACTTGGTGGGGATGTTCACCGATGAGAGGGGAAGAAAACTAGATGGGTGGTGTAGGCCACGCCGCTGGCGAACGGCGGTTCTGGGCTGCGACAGCAACCGGCAACAGGTGAGAAAAATAAGCAGGTGCCGTGACTTCCAGGGGCTCATGGCGGCTAACGGCTGGTCCAATGGCTTTGAAAATTGGTGGGAATGATTTCTGGTAGGAGGGGAAGAGAATGGTGGGGGTGGTGTACAACACAGCTGCCGGACGGCGGCGTACCGGGCGGCTGAAGTGGCAGCGACGGTAAGGAAAGGAGAGTTGCTGCTGCGCACGGGGAGAGGGGGAAAACGGGAAGAAAAAGAAGAAGAAAAAGAAAGAAAAGAAAGAAAAGAAGAAAAAGAAAAGGAAAAAGGGAAAAAGAAAAAGAGAAGAAAAGAAATGAGGTCTAATCCTCACATCTGAAGTCCAACAACTGATCCAACGAAAATAAGTTTAAAAATAATAAAACTAAGAAAATATTTTAAACACAATGTAAAGCTAAAATATAATAATTAACTAGTAAAAACAAACTATTTAATTTTAAATCCAAAGACAAGATAAAATAAATTAAACAGTAATTTAAATTCAACAGCAATTAAAATCCAATTAAAATCCGATAATTTAAAATAAAGAAACTATTATATTAATTAAATTAAAATATTCTTTCAGTGAAAATAAACGTAAAAATGGGGTGTCACAATTTCTGCGTAAAAAACCACTTGACACCCGACCGGCTCTAAGTGCTTCTCTTGATGAAAAGAAGGGTGGGGATTTCTTTAATATTTATTGATGCTTACCAGCTAGAAACTAACTTTATTAACACCTTGCCAGCTAAGGAAACTGACACTTGCATTCTTCTATTGGTGTATTTGATATTTGAAAATCAAAAAAATTTCTTGTGTTTTTCGTTCGTCTGTCCGTGGGTTGTATGTTTTGTCTTCTATATCCTTCTATTTTCAGTTTTGTGTTCGTTTATGTGTAGGTATTTTAGTCTTTACATCCTGTGATTTAACGTTGTATCAGTGATATTTCCCCTAAATAATTTTAGACCACACAATCTCTCATTCATGGCTTCCTCTCTCTCTCTCAACTCAGACCTCTTTTTTTCTCTCTCCCTCTACCTCCTGACCCTAGATTTCTCCGGAAGCTGTGAGACCCAACCCCAATGCCTCTCTCTCCCTCTGTTTCCATCATCTCAACCTCAACCTCTGCAATTTCCAGCCAGATCTACTGCTTCTCTTCTTGATCTCCTCCACTTCGCTTTAGAAACAGTAGTTTCAGTAGTTCTCTCTCTTTCTCTCCACCGTCTATGGCTAGAGAAGCCTAGCTCTGACTTAGTTTCTTTTTTCCCTTTTTTATGTGTTAATTTGTTCGAGTCAATCTTTGTTTGGTGCAAAGTTACATCCAGTTTCCCACTAAAAGCAGTTTAATAAGTGGGTTTAGATTTTTTTTCCCTTGCATGTCGTGGTTTTCTGCAGCCTTAGTTTTATCTTTACACAAATATTTCTCACTAAGACCCTCATTTTCTTAGTTTCTTAGAATTTTATTTTTTAGGTTGTCTAGGAGAGGGACACGAAGAAAACACTAAGTCGATCTCCATTGCAGTAGATTTTCGTCACTAGTTGCTATGTAAGTATTACGGATATTATTGCTCCATCATCGATTGCTCTATAAATTTTACAATGCCCTAACCTAGATATTTCTTTCATATATATTTTTTTTGCATATAGGGGCTAATGTTGTGAATCTGGTTGTGAATATATATGGTGTTGAATCTATTTTGTACTGCACTTATCTCATGATTTCTTGTTTCTTTTTATCTCTTGTTTTTTATGGATTATGTTTTTAAGAATTTCTTGTTTTTTCTTGGGTAGAACATTAATTTTATGTTGAAATAATAATATTTTTCATCAGAAAATGGAAGCTTCCTAATGATAAATTAATTATCAAGTGATACCACCTACATACTAATCATCTCCAAATCCAGTACTACTTAATATTTCTCAAACTATCTAGACTTAATTTGTTATAAATACATGCTTCCCTAGTTGCTGTTGTTTTGTACTCTGTTTTTTGTTATAGGTTTTTTTAATAAGTTTTATGAATTTCTACATAAATATGTTTAGATGTTTAATTTTTGTATGAACTGAAGCATCTATACAACTTTTTATGCTCAAGTCAGATTGCAGTTTGTGTTTATTAAAAATTTATGGGTTTTATGTTTTTGGTTTGCATGTCATTATTATTTTTTTTTCATTGGTAGGCAAAGTTTTTTCTAACTAAAACTGTTCAGTTGATATTTATTTTGATGTAGCTAAGTTCTTGATCAGTCCTAGACCTTGAGTATACTAAACCAAACCAACCTATTTGCAAGACTTAAAAAAAGAAACTATCTAAAAAATTTTGACAGTTTTTTCTCCAGTTTAATGCATTTGTGTTTGCATTGTTTGAATCTATGCCTAATTATAATATACCAATTAGAATGTAAAAGCAAAAAAATAGGTGGGTTTGGTATTTTGGATTTGTGTTTTTATGGAATTATCCAACCCTTTCAATTCTAATTTGCTAAATAATATTGTTGATAATAGTATTGTGTTTGTTTTATATTGATTTCAATTCTAATTACCCATGAGTTGCTTTATGCCTCAATTCTAAATGCTAAGAAAATAAGACCTCATTTCATTAACCTGCTCTATAAATTTTGATCATATGAGTTGTTTTCATGCATCATATATGATTTCTCTAATAGATATATTATACAGTTTTTAGTTGCTTTCAATTTTCGTGGATTTTTGTCTGTCTAATTATGTGAAGAGTTTTAAACTGTATAATTATAAGGCATTGATATAATTATATACTAGAAAATTTGTGCAGGAAAACATATGTGATCATATATGCTCATGTATTATATATGCTCATGTTAGAAAATTTGTGGCTTGATTTGGATTGATGTTTTTATCAGTAAGTCAAAGACAAATAAGTTATTAAAAGGCAATAATCTAATATCATAAAACTTAGAGATTGATGTAATGTATAGATAGATTATATATAATATAAACACTGAAAAGACAGTAAAACTTACCTTTTTAATGCACCTTCAAACCTTTGCACCACTACACTGCTTCACCACACCTGATTTGAGAGAGACAGAGCATGGATAAGTTTTCTGAATTGAGTTTTGTGATAGGTTTTTTAATAAGTTTTATGAATTCCATGGTTTCATGTTATCAGTTAGTTCATTTCTTAGAAATATGAAAAAAACATATGTAATGCATGGATAGACTTATACTATAAACACACAAAAGAAAGTTAGACTCACTTTCAATATTCCTTCAAACCAAGGAAACCGTAGCACCAATGCACTGAAAGTAAAAGAAGGTATCAGTCACTTTTCAAACGTTAGCACCATTGCACTGAAAGTAATAGAAGGGTTTTCTTAAACCCCTTTCAATGCCTCTTGGGTTGCTACGAAATGTCTCTTAGTATTCAAACTTTGAATATGACTGCTGCACTGCTTGGCCATTCGGCTGCCTCATCAAATGATGAAAATTACTAATTTCTTCCTGCCTACACACATGGACATAAAAATAACTTATTATAAATTATAAGTTATACTGCATATTTTGAAAACTTATTATAAATTTCTATTACATGTGATTAAAATCTGCCTCCACAGATTTTGAACTTATATTTTCTCCTGGTTGCAGCTTCCATTCCAATGCATGGACAATATTCACAAATTCAATAGCTGGCACAAGTACAGAAGGGGAAAAATAAGAGGAAATGGGACTGTAGTCTTTCCAAATTGTAACTTATTATAATGTTTTGCCATTATAATTTATAGGAAAAGACAATGGTATCCCTGCCTAGACTCAACGTAAATAATTTAGTACTGTTTTTCTTCAAAATTTTGAGTTATTATATTAATGGAATTCAAGCAGACAACACAATTGGCCACTAACGGGCATAATTATAATTTAGCACTGTTTTTCTTGCAGATTCTAAATTATTAGATAATTGAATTGAAACAGACACAACATAAATGGCCACAAATAGTGGCTTAATTACTATTTAACAGGAACAACAAAACTAATGGAGAAACAAGATTTTCCATTTAAAACAACAAATTCCGTTTCATACATACTTTTTATATATAGAAGATGTGCTAAAAACATATGATCATTAATTAGGTGAGGGCAATTAAAGTCTCCAGGAGAGTAGATTATATATAGTACCGTTTCAGCTCCATACAAAAAGGATTTCATTTCAAAACAAATGAAAATATGAGAGGTGGGTGTATTAACGAAATCAATGTCTTTTCTATTTATTGGAAAACTGCCACTAATTTTGTTTTAGAAGGACTTTTATCATACATCTAATTGTGTAAGTGTTCTTTTACAGCCCTTCAGCTTTGTATCTTTTATTTTTTATTTAATTTTTTGCACTCTGATATTGATCAGATACCTCTATCCTAACACTTTACATCCTAAAAAGTCATTTCATTATATTATCTTAATTACAATAATAATAAAAAAAAGCATACTCAATTTCTTTATATCAAGATTTTTTTTAAAAAGACTGAAGACAAAGTTTCCTACAATTTATGTTTACTAATTCAATAGAGGAAAAAATAACTTTTCATCTTACGGTAGTTATTAATTTCTAATTATTTATCTCCTTGCTTTCCCACAGGCCACACGCCCAATAAGAATCCTAGAAGAAGAGAGAGAGAGAGAATTAAAGATAGAGAGAGTATTCAATTTGTATTTGTATTCTTTGGTGCGTAAAATATACATATTGCAATTCCAATAATGAATTAAAAGGCCACTTGAAGAATAGAGAGAGAACCTCCGACTTCTCTCTAGAAACCTAGCCAAAGCAGAACCAGCGCCGCGGGGCCGGGGGGGGGGGGGAATGAGGCTTCGGCTTCATCCCTCCTTCCTTCCCTCTTTTCTCTTTCTCTTTCTTTCTTAGTAGCTGTTTTTGTAGGTTTGTTTTAGATTTGTTTTTGTTTTAATCTCTAGTTTTGGTTTTGGATAAGCTCTCGGTGAAGGTCTGAAGAGGGGAGCTGTATCGCCGTGGCTCTTACGCAAAGGCCTTGCCTCGGCTTACCCCAAAACCCCTTTCTTCGGTCATTTATGGTGACAGCGGTGTGGAAGCGTGGGCTGACCTGACAAGGAGGATTTGATGGCCAGAGGTTTGGCCTCGGGTCCATTTGGGTGAGGGGTTAGGCGGTGGCTCTTTTGCTCTGTTTTCGGGTTATAACAGGGATGGCATGTGATGGCTGTGGAGTGCAAAGGGCCACTGGTGTGGCTGTTTGGTGCTGCTGGAATGTGGGGAGATACAGCCGGGCACGACTGGGCAGAAAGATCTTAGGTTGCGGCCTGGGCTGTCCTCAAAACTGGCTTTGATGAGAGCAGTGCAGGGCTGGGCAGGAGCCGAGCGGGGGAAGATGCAGAGGCTGGGAGGGATGACGTTGGGCGGCGGCGGCATAGTGTTGAGATAAAACCCTAACGGGTTGGGCCCCCATGCACCTACAGGCTGGTCCTTTAGCTCGGGCTGGGCTCTTCTGCTTTACAGCCCATTATCAATTTTTTGTATTTGTAGTTAGTCTGTTTTAGTTTTATTAAATAAAAAAAAAACTAGTGTCCCACTCCTCTTTTGAAGGAAGTTGGGTTTTGTCCTACTCCTCTTTTGGAGGAAGGTAGGTGTTAGTACTCTTCCTCCTTAGGAGGAGAGAGTGTGGTTTTACTCCTCCTCCTAGGGAGGATGGAGCGTGGTGTACCTCTCTTCTTCGGAAGAAAGGTTGTTTTAGCTCTGGTTTGACAGAGCGCCTTCTCTGTTAACTGCTGTCAGGAGAGAAGGTGTAGAAGTTTAGACAATGTTCGTCACAAAGAAATTTGTTGGCGGGGAAGTTCCTGAGCAGTTGTGTTAGTTGACTTATAGTCTAGTTTTTCTGTATTGATAAGTCACAGTTGTAACTTCGTTTATGAATGAATGCAATGAAGCATATTTCCATAAATAAAAAAAAAACATATTGCAGCCTTGCAGGTCCTTTATAAGATTCTGTCCAGTTGTATTTAATGGGCCGGTGGGCTTATTTCAATAACACATTCTTATTAATCCAAACCACAAGCTATGGCCCACTGCATTGCACTACAACCCACTTCTTGCAACCCAACCCATTATGCAAGCCTTCTTCCTTCTAGACTCCTCTCCACATCGTAGAACCCTAGCCATGACAATACTTCCCCTCTCAAAACACCTTGCCCACAAGGTGTGGGAAGGTCGCCACCAATGAGTGAAACTCCTCCCCAATGGCATCATTCATGACCTATCCTTGCCACTGGACTAAGAGGTCAATAGCTGATTTGTTGTGGTGCTTGTGTAACCTTCCATCAAGGATCTTAGCGGGTTTTGGCTTAGTGACACTAGATGAATTGACAGGAGGTAACTGAGGCAGAACCACCACTGACAAACCAAGCTTCCGCTTCAACTGAGACACATGGAACACGGGATGAATCTAAGATAAAGCTGGGAGTTCCAATCAGTAAGCTACAATCCCAATCTTCTAAAGTACTAGAAAAGGACCATAGAACTATAGAGCGAGTTTTAAAGACCTTCGTTGGGCTACTGAGGACTGTCTGTTTGGTTGCAATCGAAAGTAAACAAAATCCCCTGGCCTACTGAAAAGCTTTGTTCCTTCCTCTTAAGATCTGCAAATTTCTTCATACAATTTTGGGCTTTATGCAGGTTTTTATTTTTTTTATAGAAGAGACAAATGTCATATGTCCATAAGTGACCCCCTCCCAATTTTATTAAACGCCCTCACTTGTAGTGGAGGAAAACCGTGGTAACATGTAGGACACTTGGGATTTACAGATATTCAAAGAAAACATCCCAAATATCAAAATTATAAGAAAATAAACAAACGATACAATAAACTATAAATAAAGCAATAAAGCCAAACTAAACAAGCCTATAGAAAACCAAAAAACCAAAGAAACTAAGTCCTCAGACAGAGAAAGCCCAATTTATCAAGACGAAGGACACCTCTCAAAATCTGTGGCAAATTTCGATATCCTTCATAAATCAAATTCCGACCCGACTCACCTTGTCGTGCTAGGAAATCCATTGCTTGGTTAGCTTCCCGAAATTGATGCACAACCGTAAAGTTAACTACTTCAACAGCAGTAAGTAAATCATCCCAATAATCCCATAAATACCACAATGTGCACTTACCCGCACGAAGCCAATCCACAACCAACTTAGAATCATTTTCAATAATCACATTAAAAAGATCTAGCCGTTTACATAACACAATCCCCTCTGTAATAGCCCTTAACTCAGCCCCATTTGTAGTACCTTGGCCAAAATGAACGAAGAAAGCCCCCAGTACTGTACCAACTTCATCTCTAGAAAGCCCCCCGTACCGTACCAACTTCATCTCTAATCACTCCCCCTCCACCAGAACTCTCAGGATTTCCAAAGCAACTCCCATCACAGTGTAGTTTAAACCAGCCCGTAGGAGGTCTCTTCTAGGCCACCACTTGATGCCGACAAAACCACTAGACTGGAAGGTCTAATTGTAAATCCTGTAAAATTGTCATAACCTACACAGAAAGAGAGTTAGAAGCATTAAGTTCCCCAGCGAGAGAACGAAGC
>NC_056755.1:40977500-40980000 GCF_018687715.1 Carya illinoinensis
TCATTTGCAGCCTTTGACACTGCAATATACTCAGCTTCTATAGTAGACAAAGAAACTATTTTCTGTAGATTAAAACCCCATGACACTGCAGTACCACCAAGTGTATAAACAAAGCCCGTGGTACTCTTTCTGCTATCAATATCTCCAGCTAGATCAGTATCAACATAGCCCTGCACCTTCAAGCTCTCTCCAGAGAAACACAAACAGGTTTCTAAGGAACCCTTTAGGTACCTCAAAATCTATTTCACTGCTTCCCAATGTTGCTTTCCTGGGTTACTCATGTATCTACTCACAACTCCCACTGCATGGGCAATATCCGGTCTTGTACAAACCATAGCATACATAAGTGAACCAATAGCTGAGGCATAAGGAACCTTACTCATGTAATCTTGTTCCTCATTTGACTCAGGTGACTAATTTTTGCTGAGTCTGAAGTGACTTCCCAAGGGTATGCCAACTGGTTTGGCCTTATCCATATTGAACCTGCTGAGTACCTTTTTCACATACTCAGCCTGTGAGAGTCTCAACGTACCTCTGACTCTATCTCTGACAATTCTCATGCCAAGGATTTGCTTTGCAACTCCCAAATCCTTCATTGCAAAATGCTCTGACATCTGCTTCTTCAGATTATTGATCTCATCAATACTAGCCCCTGCAATAAGTATGTCATCCACATACAACAACAGAATAATGTAAGAATTGTCAAAGTGCCTGACATAGCAACAGTGATCTGCCTGACATCTAATGTACCCTGCACTGTGCATGAAGTTATCAAATTTCTTGTACCACTGTCTAGGAGCTTGCTTCAGGCCATACAAGCTCTTCTTCAATCTGCAAACTGAACCCTCATTTCCCTGTACCACAAACCCCTCAGGCTGGTGCATGTAGATGTCTTCTTCAAGGTCTCCATGAAGAAAAGCTGTCTTCACATCTAACTGCTCAAGAAATAGATCTTCAGTAGCAACCATAGCCAGTACCATCCTGATGGTTGTGATCTTCACCACAGGAGAAAAGATCTCAGAGTAATCAATACCCTGCTTTTGCTGAAAGTCTTTTACAACGAGTCTAACCTTGTACCTCTTACTGCCATCATGCTCAGTTTTCACCCGGCACACCCACTTGTTATGTAATGCCTTCTTCCCTGATGGAAGTTCTGTTAACTCCCATGTCTGATTCCCTAATAGGGAATCCATTTCTTCTTTCATGGCCAGCTCCCACTTGCTAGAATTTTCAACTTGCAAGGTTTCTTCGTAACTCTGCAGTTCTCCACCATCTGTCAATAAAATGTAATTCAAAGTAGGTGAGAAACGCTGTGGAGGATGTATAGTCCTAATTGACGTACGAACTGTAACAGTAGGAGTGTATAGTTCTGAAACTGCCTGCGGAATAATAGGAATGGGTGCACTGGACCCACTCTCCCCATCACTCACATCTCTACACTGCACTATGACCTCTGGTAGGTCATCCAATCTTACAAACTCGGACTCCTGAGGAGTTACTACAGAAGTTGTACTAGACTTATCCTTGTACATAATTTTCTCATTGAAAATCACATTCCTGCTTTTTATGATTTTCCGACCCTGATCATCCTAGAAACGATAGCCAAATGCCTCGTCTCCATAGCCAATGAAATAGTATTTCTTTGACTTAACCTCAAGTTTACTACGAGCATCAGAATCAACAAGCACATAAGAAAGACAACCAAAAGTTTTAAGGTGAGAAAATTTGACCTCTTTCCCGCTCCAAACCTCCTCAGGCAATCCACAATCCAGTGGAACTGATGGTCCTCTGTTTATCAAGTAAACGGCAGTGCTAACTGCATCTGCCCAGAAAGTGTGTGGTAGTCCAGCGTGCAACCTCATGCTTCTAGCACGCTTATTAATGGTTCTGTTCATACACTCAGCAACTCCATTTTGCTGTGGTGTCCCAAGAATGGTCTTCTCCATTCTGATACCCAGAGCTGCACAATACTCCTTGAACCCACCATCGACATACTCACCACCATTATCAAATCTCAAACATTTCAGTTTCAAGCCTGTCTCTATCTCAACCATGGCTTTTCAAGTTTTGAAAACATTAAATATGTCAGATTTATACTTCAAAAAATAAACCCATACCTTCCTACTATGGTCATCAATGAACGTGACATAGTAGCGAGAACCTCCAAGAGATGCCACTGGGGAAGGACCCCACACATCTGTGTGCACAAGATCCAGTCTTCCTGTCTTAGGCGTCCTGCCACTTTTCAAGAAGCTGACCTTCTTTTGTTTCCCCATAACATAACTCTCACACATACTAAAATCAACTGACTTCAATTCTGGTAGCTTACCTCTAGACAGAAGTTCTTTTATACCCTTCTGACTCATATGGCCAAGCCTGCAATGCCACAAATCTGCTGTGCTCTCTGCAACGGTAGTAGCAATAGTGTCAATTAAACTAGTAGTCATATATAGTGTACCAGTTTTCTTACCCCGAGCCAGTACCAATGCCCATTTTGTGA
>NC_056755.1:42327500-42480000 GCF_018687715.1 Carya illinoinensis
CTGATCATGCAGCACTTCGCTATTTGTTTGGCAAGAAGGATGCTAAGCCAAGGCTAATTCGTTGGATCCTCCTTCTTCAAGAATTTGACTTGGAGATTCGAGACAAGAAAGGAAGTGAAAATTTAGTGGCTGACCATCTCTCTCGGTTAGAGCAAGAGGAAGAAAGACCAGATTCAGTGGTCCAAGAGGCATTCCCTGATGAACAGTTGTTTGCATGTGAGATCAAGCTTCCGTGGTATGCTGATATTGTTAATTATCTAGCTTGTAAAGTTTTACCACCCGATCTTACTTACCATCAACGTAAGAAATTTTTGCATGATGTGAATCATTATCTTTGGGATGAGCCTTTGTTGTTCAAAAGATGCCCTGATCAAATCATTAGAAGATGTGTGCCAGAAGAAGAGATGCAAGACATCCTCCATCATTGCCATTCATCATCATATGGAGGACACTTTGGAGCCACCGGTACAACAACTAAGGTACTTCAAAGTGGGTTCTATTGGCCTTCTATTTTTCGTGATACTTACACTTTGGTGAAAACTTGTGACGGTGCCAACGTATAGGAAATATTTCAAGGCGTCATGAGTTACCATTAAAAGGTATCTTAGAAGTTGAGTTGTTGATGTTTGGGGAATAGATTTTATGGGACAGTTTCCTCCTTCTTTTGGTTTTGCTTATATCTTATTAGCAGTTGACTATGTGTCAAAATGGGTGGAAGCAATTGCTACAACAACAAATGATGCAAAGGTAGTGCTCAAATTTCTACACAAGAACATATTTACAAGATTTGACACTCCACGAGCTATTATTAGTGATGAAGGGACTCACTTTTGCAACAAGTTGTTTGAGAATCTTCTGTCTAAATATGGTGTGAAGCACAAGATAGCACTTGCTTACCACCCTCAAACTAATGGTCAAGCTGAAATTTCAAATAGAGAGATCAAGAACATCCTTGAGAAGACGGTCAAAATCAATAGAAAGGATTGGGCGAAGAAGCTTGATGATGCTTTGTGGGCATACCGTACAGCCTTTAAAACACCTATCGGGATGTCTCCATACCGATTAGTGTTTGGAAAGGCATGTCATCTTCCTGTAGAGTTGGAACATAGAGTTTATTGGGCTGTAAAAAAGTTTAATTTTGATTTAACGGCAGCAGGTGAAAAGCGACTTCTTCAATTGAATGAGATGGAAAAGTTCCGGAATGATGCATATGAAAATGCAAAGATCTATAAAGAAAAGACAAAGAAGTGGCATGACAAACAAATTCTCAGGTGAGAGTTTGCTCCAGGACAACAAGTTTTACTCTTCAATTCACGACTCAAATTCTTCCCGGGAAAGTTAAAATCAAGATGGACGGGTCCTTATACAATTCATGAAGTTTTCTCTTTTGGAGCAGTAGATTTGAAGGACAAGACTGGGAATATTTTCAGAGTTAATGGTCAGAGATTGAAGCACTACTATGGAGAGCAAATGGAGAGGAACTATGCATTTATTCCTCTTGAAAATCCTAATTGATGATCATTGAAAAGTCTGGCTGTAGACTTTAAAGAAGCGCTTATGGGAGGCAACCCATAGATCTATCTATCTTTCTTTCATTTATTTTATTATCTTTATTTATTTAAGTTTTAATAAATTGGTTTTTGATGCAGGATTATTTAGCAAGAATAAAGAGCTGAAAAATTCTAATCTACGGAAGATTCACCATGAAACCAGGGAAGTTCTTTTATTTCTTCAATCCTTTTTACTTTTGTATTACAATGAGGACATTGTTTAGTTTAAGTTTGGGGGTGTAAACTCTTATAATCATTTGATCCTCTTATTTTCTAAGTCTTGGGTTGTTGATGGGTTGTTTGATTCTCTTACCAAACATGCATTGGAGTAAGATTGAATTCTCTATGACTCTAAAATTTGTGATTGAAGATGGTTTTGAGAAAAATTTTCAAAAATTTCTTTTATGTCAAGTGAAGTTTTGTGGGTACTTTGGTTTAAATCTTTGACCTTGAACACAATTGAGCACATAGTCGTTTTTCTCTTATTCCATTTTGCTTATGAAGAGAAGAAGTTGAATTAATTGAAAGAGGGAGGTTCGATTTTGCTTTGCTCTAGAATCCGTTGATGGGTCTTTGAGGCGAAATCCTAGTTGAGATCAAATATCAGAGAAATGATCTAGGCATTTCTTTGGCATAACCAAAAAGCTTTCCCAGCCGTCCTAAATGTCATGCCATCATTACATGGTGTGTTTCCATAGTCAACCCCCTTGAGCCTTCATGAGCTTTTATTGATTCTTTGAACTACATAAACCATGCCCGCTCTAAGCCTGAAAAACAATGAATCTACCATTGATAGTTTGATAAAATACTTTGGTGGAGAGTTATATTTAAAAGAGAAAATTGGTTTCATGATGAACCGTATTATGTTTGCTCTGTTTGATCAAAGAAAAAGAAGAAGAAGAAAGGAAGTGACTGGAAAAAAAAAAAAAAAAGTCGCCAAGCGGAATGTGAATTACCTCAGATTTTGTTAAGGGAAGTGTTGGTATTACATCAGTGATTACAGCAATTATAATGCCACAAGTATGAGCATATTGCCAAGAAAGAGCTATGATTTGAATCATGTGAGTTTCTCTTTTAATGTTCTTTTCACTAAGTATTTTTCCAGTTTGATTTAATTTCCCATATCCAGTTCTTTCTTAACCCTCACCCTGTGGCCTATCATTACAGCCTTATTAAAGACCTTTTGATCTCTGATTTTGGTGTTGACTACATTAGTGGAGAGGATTTCTGAAAATTGGACTTATGGGGTTAAGTTTGAAGAGAATTCTTTTGATTTTGGTTGTTCTACTTTTATCTGAATTTGCAGGTGGTTTGAGGTTAAATTGACTATATCACACACACACACTCAAGGTCTTAGCTTTAGGTTGAAGTAAACGCCTAACTCTTGCTTGACAAATTGCAAAATTTTTGATTGATTTTCTTGCCATCTTTGATGTTAAAAGAGTAAGATATTAGAGATGAAATCTAAATTCATAAAAGCTTGGTGAGTGATGATACTTCTCTTTCGGGTTGAATCGATATTGCCTAAACTATCATTTGCTTTTCTTTTTTGTTTGAGGACAAACAAAGTTGTAAGTTTGGGGGTATTTGATGACTTGCAAAATTTCATATTGCAGATTTTATAAGTTCGCTCGAGCGGAGGCTTTTGGCCGCTCGAGCGAATTCAGGCAGATTCAAACGCTCGACTGCCGCTCGACAGGGAGCTCGAGCGGATTGCTGAAAAACAAAGATCGCTCGAGCAGAGACATTGGCCGCTCGAGCGAAATCAGGCAGAGTCGAACGCTCGACGTGCGCTCGATAGGATGCTTGAGCGAAATCAGACAGAGTCGGACGCTCGATGTGCGCTCGACACCCCGCTCTAGCGAACATCGTATTTTGACAGATTTTAGGTTTTCCGCCGTGAGACCATATAAAAGCAATTTTTCACTCTAGAGCCGCAAGTTTTGACTGGAGAACACTTCTTGGGAGAGAAAAACACAGTTAGAGGGATTCAATTCATCTGTTTTGGAGACGGAATTCCAATTATTGCACGTACGTTGGAATCATACACGAGCACGGACGAGAGAAAAGCGTTGAATCGTTCCCTTGAGCTTTTGACGACGAGTTGAGGCTGCAAGGAGGATTTTTCAGTGTTTATTTTCTTCTTCCCATCTTCTCAGAACAATTATGGTGAATTCGTTTATGTTGAATTCCATTTCTAGCATGAGCTAAATTTTCTTCATTCTAGGAAAACGATGTAACCTATTTCCGAACTATGCTTGATTGTCTATGCTAATTTAATGCAATTCTCTCTTTGTTTATCTGATTTATTCTGATTTTATTGCTTCTAATTAACTGGCCATTGATTAGATGATAAGTAATCTTGTGATTTGCTATCGAAAGAGGGAATCATAGGGTAGATCTTGGATATTTCAGCATAGGTAAGTATAGAGATCGAAAGACTTGTATGAACCTATGTAGTAATTAAATCATTGGTCTTATTGCGTTCTTGATTATTGAATTTGCATATTCTTGTGTGAATTGATAACCAAGAGTCAATTCCAATTGACTATCGAAAGAGGCTTTTGGATGAATTAGAGATTTGCTAATAGACAAAAGAGATTTAAATTAAATTAGCTGGATGAGAAAAGCATAGTGAAGAAGTAGGTGAAATCGATTTTCTAGAAGTTTTCTTCCCATTAATTTGATCTTCGAACATCAGTGTTATTTTCTTTGCACATTTTTCTTTGAGTTGATCTAGTTTAGATTGCAACTACAAAAATCTTAGTGATTCCTCTAGATAAAATCAAGTTTAGTATAATTTTGGTATTTGGCAAACGTAAGGTACTAATCCCTGAGGACGATACTCTTCTTATTACTTTACTATAAAACTACGATACTGTGCACTTGCAGTTTTGCACCGGTCATTTAGGGATTAAGAAAAATATTTATTGTTAATATATATATATATATATAGCCGTAAGTCAGTGGGAGTATATTTACAGTTTGGTCATGCATGTATATGACTTTTGGCAAAGTATGAATTATGGTTTATAGTATGGCATCAAAGTTGTGTATCTAGATAACTTTAAAAATGAAATTTATGAACGAGACATCTTTCGTAATTGTGATTGAATTTTAATGTCAAGACAATGACTGTTAAGATTGTCTTAGTATAGTTGCATAAAACTTTGAAAGACTTTGCATGAAGAATAAAATGTGACATGCTTAGTATTTACAGTGCTCTCGAATTGATTAGGCCATTAAAGAAATTCTGTATAAGATAGTTATAAAGAACTTGGTGGTTGCACAAATTTGTATACAGCTAAACATCGGTTTTATTATTAACATCCTTGATTGTTGCTAAAGTAACCCAAGGATATTTGATCCAAAAGCTGTGAAAAGAGTGCAATGTTATGTGCAAGAAATTAAATATTATATTATTGTCTTAAGAAGAACTGATATTCTTAAGGTAACTGAATATTCAGACCCTATTTTATGTGATTACTCTAATAATAGAAAATACAGTTATGGTTATATATTTTGCTATCTAGTAGAGTTATTTATGAAAAAATATGAGGCAAATCTTTTACTGCTTCATATGTAATGGGGACTGAGTTTGTGGTATGTTTTGAGGCCACAGTTTATAGTATCTGATTGAGGAAATTTATCTTAGGACTTGGAATTGTCGACTTATGGCCAAGCCACTAAGAATGTATGGCAAGAATTCCTCAGAGTATTTTTCTCTGAATGATTAGTATTTTATGAAATTTTAAATACCCAAGTGTTAAAGAGAAAGTACAGATGGGTTCAACATGTTCAAAATGTAAGTATTTGAGACGACATGATTGAATGAATATGAAAATCTTATGAAGAAAAAAGGTAGCAGAAGACTTTGAAAAAATAAAAAAAAAACTCACACACGGGATGGCATTGGCCAAGGACTTTGATACCATGATAGAAAATATAAAATATAATAGAAACTGAAATAAATATAAGTGAATGAGGGAGAAAGACTGTTTATTTGATTATTATCTTATTTGATGTCATAATAATATTATCAAATTAATAGATTTAATTTTTAAAGATATTTACCATATACATAATCTCCAAGTACTTTTCCTATAAATAAGGATCAATTATATCCAACATCCATACAGTTAAACCCGGATTATATTACTCTTACTTAAGTCATTTCATCCACGAATCTCTCATCCCTAAGAAGAAATGGAAAAGATCCAGCACAGCCATGTAGAAGTAAGAGGACTCAAGCTTCATGTAGCCCAGATTAATGTCTCCGGTATGACATTATATGCTTATATATGTCTCACTTCGTTCAATTTTGATTTTCTGCTTTCTATGATAATGATCATGAATGGTTTTTGGAAGGTAAAAAGGCGGTGATGTTCTTGCATGGGTTCCCTGAAATATGGTATACGTGGAGGCACCAGATGATTGCTGCTGCAAACGCCGGTTACCGAGCAATATCCATAGATTTCAGGGGCTATGGACTGTCTGAACAGCCTGCTGAGCCAGAAAATGCTACTTTCAAAGACGTTGTTGATGATGTTATTGGCCTTCTTGACTCTCTGGGAATCAATAAGGTAATATTGAGCCATTCATTTCACTTCCCTGCTGAACTACTGCTTGAATATCTGATTCGAAAACAGGGGAGAGTCAGTTCCTTGTTAGTGGTCGAGTCATATGCCTTGGTAATGGTGTCTCTGCTTGAGTGAATATCTGCTCGAACCCATCCATACCTGCTTACTGCGCCATTTCACTAGTAAGCAAGTCATTAAACAACAACAACAATCCTATTCAAATGCACCAATCCTCCTAAACTACCGAGTTTCTGAAAGCTTGATCCATTCTTGAAATCAGAGGAAGATATCATTTATTTGTTTTTTTTTTCGTAGCAGCAAATAAACTTAGAAATGTAACTTTTTCTCTAAGAAACTTTTTCTCTATTGTTTGCTTTATTGCATTTCCGTGCATGAAATGTGGACCTTAGAAATGTAACTTGCAACGTGCATCTCCGCAACTTTTTTGTGTTTTCGTGGCAGGCTTTTATTGTTGGAAAGGACTTCGGATCCATGCCGTCATACCTAGTGGCAGCTGTCCACCCAGAAAGGGTGATAGGCGTCATAACACTTGGTGTTCCTTTCTTAATACCTGGTCCTTCCGCCATCCAAAATCACCTCCTTCCTGAAGGCTTCTACGTAACGAGGTGGCAGGTATATGTAATAGTTTAGACATAAACATGGAATTGTCTCCAAAGTGAACTATAGTTATCTCATGAATGCTGTCATATTATCTCAACAGGACCCAGGAAGGGCAGAAGCGGATTTTGGCCGTTTTGATGTGAAGACAGTGATAAGGAACATCTATCTTCTCTTCTCAGGAAGTGAGGTTCCCATAGCATCAGAGGGTCAAGAAATCATGGACTTGTATGACCCATCTACTCCTCTGCCACCATGGTTCTCTGAGGAAGTTCTCTCAGTCTATGCATCCTTATATGAGAAATCTGGATTCCGTTTTGCATTGCGGGTTCCCAACAGGTAAAGAAAAGTTCCCCCAAGTAGTAGGCCCGGTTAAGGCTTAATTTGTTTGTTTCTATTAAATAAGAATGAAAGAAAACCAAAGAAATTTGAAAAAGAAATGCTGAAATGCCTAAATTCATCTTCTAACTTTTTTTTTATTTTTTTTTTATTTTGAGAAATTAGCATTCATTTCAACCTTCATGTGACTAAACTCTAACTAACATCCTTATATTTATCTCTATTTTCTTTTTTCTTTTTTATAAAGGGGATGGGAGTTTCGAATCTAAATTTTTTATTTAGAGAACTGGATCATATGTGATCAGTCCACAAGCTCTATGCCCTTATATTTCTCTTTTAAGTACATATATAAGAGTGTTGATACATAATTACCTAAATATTAAGTTGAAAGATTGTAGAAAACAGTATTTTTTTTTAACTTTCTGAAATAAAAGAGTGAAATTTAAAGACACATTTGGTTTTAATGAAATCAACATAGCCATCTCCTAAAATTGACATTCAGACATGTTAATGAGTATAATGTAAAAACATGTTGAAAAGATGGGTTCAATGCTTATACCCATAATGTGAACATGTTATATAGATCATTGATATGCTGAGTATTTTGTTACTGGACATTAAAAGATATCTATTATGGTTGTTTCTGTTTTCTTATCTTTCCACTTATTTATACATTAAATAGTTTGGAAGAAAGATGACAAGATAATATTTGCAACAGACATGAAATGGAACCCAAGGCATCATGCTATTAGTCTTAACTATCCCAATTAAAGATCATGTAAAATTGGTTACTGGTGTTGTGGTACATGGAAGAGAATTTGTTGATTATATAACAAAGGACCGCCATCACTCGCATCAGTAGTTGATTTGACATTGATATTACAGAACTCATGTAATGTACTTTGAGCTATGAAAGTTTCAGGAAATGAATTTACGTAGTATGGTTAATTTCTTATAATAAACTCATGAACGGAAAATATTATCTTATGGGCGTATGGGCCAAGTGGGAGAATGTAAGAGTTTTATTTAAACTCTATGTCCCACACACCCATCTTAATAGAGTTTGAAATAGTTCAAACTTATCAGATAAAAGATGAGTGATAACGGGATAAGAAAACTCTTAAGAGATAAGATTAAAACTCTATATCTCTAATTATAGTCAGATACAAATTATGAGATTTCTTGATGGTCAGAAATCTATAAATAGCACTGAGGGGTTAAAGGGTTCTCACCTACAACATTAGAGTGTCTTTTGCCATCTTGAGACACTTGTGAGACAAGGTTATTAGGGTGATCCTCCCCTCATAACCAGATCTAATTGTTCATCAAACTGATGATAAAGGTACGCATTTATTTATTACTGTTTATTATTGTGGATCATATAAAATCGAAGATCCGTTTATTAATATTCATGTTAAATATTTTTAACACCAATCTCCTATGCCATAACACAGCCTTATTTTGATCTGAGCAGGTGATGTCTCACCAGTAATTGTTTCTCCTACCATGGTGTAGAGGCTATTCTTTTAACTCCTTTCATCACTATTAAAGAGCCCTTTGCAACCTTTAATATCCCTGATTTTGACTTGAATGTGCACCCAGATTTATCAAGCATCCCAAGAGAAATTAAGTTTTTCTTCATCTCTGGTATGAATCTTACCTCCTATAATAGTCTTTCCTTACCATCCTGTAATTTTAACCTGACTGACCCAATTCCCAGAATTTTATAGGACACATTATTACCAAGAATCACATGCCCTCCATCCAATTCTTTGAAAGTTTCAAACCATGATCTAAAGGGGCCATGTGGAATGAACATCCTAAGTCTAGGATCCATTCCTTCCCTAATTCAACCTCAGAAACATTTAGTACTTCAGCACTGTCATAGCCATCTAGAACAGCAGCTACCTTACACTCTTCCTTTGGTTTGTTCCCCACATTCTATTTCTTCTCAGGACAATCCCTCTTAAAGTGTCCTTCTTTGTAACATATAAAACACTTTAATTGCTTTCCCTTTTTGATCTGGTTTTGCTATTCTTTTCCTTGTGACTTTGTTTTTCTGATCTACCCCTTACCCTTCCCCAGCTTCTATTTTAATTTCTGCTTTATTTTGCAATTCTCTTGAGTGCAAAACAGATTGTACTTCATCCTAGATTAAACTTTCTCTACCATACATCATGGTTTCTTTCAGATTTGCATATGAAGTATCTAAGGAACTTAGTAGCAGAATAGCTCGATCTTCATCATTGATTTTAATGTCTATGTTTGCGAGGTCCAAGATGATCTTATTAAATTCATCAAGATATTCTTCCATAGACAGACCTGGAGCCATTTTGAAGGTGTAGAGCTTGGTCTTCTTATGGAGTCGATTTGCCAAGGATTTGGTCATGTAGAAGCTTTCTAATTCCAGCCAGACCCCTATTGCTGTATCTTCCTTGGCTACTTCTCTCAGAACTTTATCAGAACTTTATCACCGAGAGAAAGAATTAAAGTGCTGTGAGCCTTCTGCAAGATCTCAGACCTTTCTTTGTCTATCAAAGAACTCAACGTCGTTTCTCCAAGAAGTGCATCCTGAAGACCCTGTTGGACTAGAAGTGCCCTCATCTTAATCCTCAATAACCCAAAGTCATTCTTTCCAGTAAATTTCTCAACATCAAACTTGGTTGTCCCCATCGAACCTGTCTCTTGATGCCACTTGTTATGAATTCTACTTGGTTAATGCAGAATTGTCTAGCCAATATTATCAAGAAACTTGCAAGAAAGGTAGGAGCAGAGAAACTGAATAGCAATCAACAAGAACACAAAAAATTTTATGTGGTTTGATCCTAGTGATCTATATCCACGGTAGCAACAATCAAGAGACTTTTTTTTATTGAAGAAGAACAGATACAATATTTGAATTACAAGAATAATCCCTCTCATTCACACCTGTCAGTCTTGGAGCTTTCTTGCACACAAGACTTATTCTCTCTATTTTATCTCTCATATTTCTTTAATGTGTATTACAATGCCTCGAGTACAAGCTAATGATCTCTATTTATAGTTACACAAGTTGATTGTACAGAATTAACCTCTGTTCCACCTCAGCAGGCTAATACTTGAGTCTTCCCCACATGTGTAGCCATATGCTGCCATGTGCCTTTTTCTAAATGGTTGACACTAATTATTATAACACAAGTAAGATAGAAATTCCTAATTTACATGATCACAAGCCTTCTTCATATCCATGTTACATGCGATACTTGGCACAACTCAAATGTGAGAGAAAATGGAATATTATGTAAGTTCGTTTGGGGTCGGTGTGGATTATTATCTTACAACGCGTTGGCTTAGATATTTTGGGTTGGTCTTTTATCTTCCCAAAGCGATGTGTTGATATTTTAGTAAGGCAGCATATGTATGTTGGTAATTTTAAAAGATAACTTACCACTGATGAGTGAGAATATGGTTTGGACGTGTGCAACCGAGCCATATGCATACTCCAGCTCGAAAGACTGATTATAACCCTATGACTACAGCCATTTGAAGGTGATTATGTCATTGATTCATAAAAGTAAACCTATGCCATCCTAGCCACAAATATTTCACCAGCTTTTTAAATTCACATTTTTTTCCAATGCTTGATACTGTTTGTCTAACATACTTGTGCATGGTGTTACATATATGATTTTGAATGTTAATCTTGTTCATGCTTATTTACATTTTTCAATCTCCATTTCCTGCCATGTTTCATGCCGATTTTAGCTTAGAGAAATACATTAGTCACAAAGGAATTATACAAAAATAATTTCACAAACTGATGTGGTTTGTCATTTAGACTCATGGCATCCATTTATGGCATATTTATTTAAGGCGTGTCTCACCAGCCAATTGTAGCTGTGTTAATGAAGTTTAAAATAAGTGAAAACTATGTCAAATGCAAAAGAGAAATGATATTTGCAGTCGTGGTTGTGCAAACGGCGTGCAGTCACTTTAAAAAAAATGAATTAATATGGGACCCACATGAAAAAAAATAACTTTTTAATCATGGACCCCACTATTTTTCAAAGCGATTGCGCGACGTTTGCAATTCCACGACTATATATAGTATTGTTCAATGCAAAATGACCTAGCATGCAAGGAGAAGTTGCTGCTGCAAATATATATATATATATATATAATCTGGATTTAAGTCAAACATGCAAGAAAATGAAATTTCAGACCTTGGAATGAAGGTAAAATAAAGAATGAAAAATCAAAACTTTAACTGCTAAGAATAAAAAGTTCTTCACAAAGCTGTTTGTAATTCACGAGGCAAGTCTTTAGCTACTATTATATTTCTCTATTTATTTTGTTCAGCATGTTCACCTTGGATCCAGGTGTTCCTTGTGCATTGTCATTATTTTTATTGCCAGTCCTACATTAATAAGATAGGTTTGATTTATGAGCTTAGAAAGCCATTACTATTTTGCCTTAATTTCTATGGCTATGGTTGTTTCTGGTTTCTTTTCCACAAATTTCAAATTTTAAACAGCTTTATATCCACTGCATTTGATAATCTAAGTCACCTGTATAATAAAAAAAGACGTTGCTAAATGATCAGTTTTCAGAATCTTAACACTGATCCTTGTCTTTAAATGGATTTCTATGTATAAGCTCATCAATTAAATACAATAAAGATTAATATTCTTTGCAAATATAGAAATTTGACACTTTTTTCCAGTCACTGTTCTTAAAGAAGTTTCAAACTGGCCCCGCACCCTTGATTTTTCATTTCATATTCTCAATTCTCTGAATGCAATACTTCAGTTCCTGTTGAACATTCAATCTTGAAGGTGACAATACTATGTCTTTCCAAATCGAACCAGCTTCGCAAGCTGGGTTAGGGTGCTTGTAAAGTTCATATATGGACTTCGCATTATCATTCAAAGCACATACCCTTTTTAAGCAATCAATTTCTTCTGGATCAACCAGCAACGTCCTGTCTCTGTCTTTCCACCCTATCAACTTCAGAGCAATAATAATATCAGCATAACATGTTGGATAATATTCAACACACTTGTTATAAAGACATTTTGCTAAATATATATATAACTCAACTGAGATTCGAGCCTTGGTTGATTTAAATGAAATTCTGCAAGTACAGAATTGAGGTTCTTGTTGCTACGGAAGATGTAAGAGGTATAATGGGTGTACCTTTGGCGGGCCTTCCAAAGCATTGGTGCAGTATAGCCTGGCACTATCAACCAGCTGGCAGTATGTTAGGAATGCATTTGCAAATCTCTTGTGGGATTTTAGTTGTGAATTTACTCTTACAGCTCTTCTACACATTATAGCCCTCCTATTTTGAAATCCCACTTTGATAGATCAGTCTCAACTCTCAAGAGAGAAAAACACTTTTACAGAAACTCAAATTCAATACTGTAAGACCACCAAAATGTATTCTAAATACCTTATGCCTCGTATAACAGCCAGATAAGCATCACATACAATTCCAAAAAGCTCAATCCTGTATGGTTTTCTCTTTTTGCCTCCAACTTTCTCTGGCTCTTCATCTTCAATTTGTTCCCAGTAGTTTTCTGTTACAGTTCCATCTACATTTACCCTATAACCAGCACCCATACGATAACGGCGACGATGGACATTTCTTGCCATTGTTATTGTCTGCACAACAAATGGATGCCAAGAGAGGGTGCCATCCATGATAACATCACGCCCTTCATTAAGTGCTGTCACTAGGAGGGATGATGCTGCATCAGTAGATGATTGGTGAACCTGTTTGAAACAATAATTGTCATGTCATCCTATGGAGCTCATGCTAGGATAGACAATGGTCGATGCTAGTGATGTAACGAGGAGCATTTTAAGTACTGTGTAATTAGGTTTGGTTTTACATCTGAAGTGTTGCTAAATGGTGCAGAGAGAAACAATAACAATAATAAAGTAGGTAGTTTGGGAGAGGGGAATTATTTTTTTAGGGGGGATTGGGGGGAAGAATCATATCTACCAGTTCAGCAGTTTGGAGCATGTCAACATGTCCATGACCTCTGGAACTAAGGGCCCTATAGATGACATCTGATTCTTTGAATGCGTCCGCCTCAATTATAACTGCATTCCCTGCTGCTCCTACCCAGAATGGCCTGTTCACATTTCATCCATCAACAATCAACATTAGCTCTTTGTTTCTTCTTTTATCGCTTCTATAATTCTAAATTATATCATTTTTAAGGTTACATAACAATATATAGATATAACAAATATTTTAAAAATCATATGTGATAGTTAATTTAACCTTTCCTATATATTCTATTACTTATCTTCAATACCGAATCATGGAAATGGCAGAACTTCTGAATTCTTGAATTTTATCCTATATATAGCCACTTTAAGCTATCTTTGAGTTTTAATGTTAATTTCACATTGGTGATCTTTTTTTAGTGATGTCGAAAACTTAGTTGCTTTAAGTTTTCCACGGATAGTTCAAAGAGTTGATACAAAGGGGAAAAAAATCCAACCTAATAATTGTGACATTGTTGCTTCATCAATATTGAAAAAGAAAATTTTATTCTTTGGTGTTGGAAAATTTCAGCTGTGAATTTGACCTTAAGAATGAAATACATTCAATAAGGCTTCACATTTGACTTTGCTAGCATACTCTAATCATGGGGTAAAAAAGCATCTATATATATGTACTATCTGGTTTGCTGACAAGCTCTTGCTTCTTTCCCCTTAAAGTTTTAACTTTGTTAATCAAAACTAAAACAGAAACAATCTTGGAGCTTGATAGAGAGAATTCTAAATCAGGTGTGACTTTTACAACACACACACACACACACACTCACATGTATATATGCATATCCACAAACACAATTATTTATTTCCAGAAGAACTTTCGACTGGTCTAATGATTAGGGTATGAAATATACAGTAATAATGTTCATACTCTTTGAGAATGTCTTGAAGCACAGTGCTCTTCCCAGCTCCCATCCCACCACCCATGAAGAGGAGGACTGGACTCCTATCGCTGTGTGCCACCGGAGCCATCACCTCAGTACATCGAGAGTCATCATTCATTATCATTCCCATTGCTTTCAGCTCCTCTACTAATGTGGTGAACACTCTAGCCACCTTCAGGTTCTTTGTTACCCTTTGAAATCTCTGTTCCCTAAATCAAGAAAAAAGGAAAAACAGGGAAATTTCAATCTTTTTTCCCGCATTAAATAATAGGGGTAATAATAAGTGATATAATGAGGGGAAAATGAAATAATGGTGGTTAAAAAGATGATGAATAACATTTTTCTTGATTAAATTTTCACATCATTTTGATTGCTTGGGGGGAAACATTGGTAGTTAGAGAATGACAACCAATTGATTTAAATAAGAATATAGTGCCATTTTGATGTGTTCTTTGATTGCTTTTCAATGATCATGATTGTGTATTACACAATTTCATCATGCATAGCAATATTTGTGTCCATAAAGGAAGGCCGAAGCTAAAAGAATGTTGGCATACATAAACCAAGACAGGAAAAGAAAGTGGTCTTTCATTATTGCATCAGTGTTAATATAAAATGAGGAAAATATATATCATTTCCAATTTGTGATATAAGCTTGAAATGTATGGTGATCAGGAACTTGTTTTGCCAAGTACATACACATTCAGTTAAAGCCAATTTATAGTAGGGGGGCTGTTGACTATTTTTGGGGAAAGTGGATGCTCATGTGACTTATTTTTATTTGGTTTCTTCTTTGTTAGAAATCTAGATTAATCACTTCGATTATTATCTTGTTTCAATACTAGGTACAATATTTGGTTCAGAAATTATGAGAATGGTATACTATTATAATCCCTATCATGTAAAATATGTTTCGATGTTCTAATATTCACATTTCATTCCAGCATTTGCTAGCACTTTCGATTATAAAAATAACAGGGATGATGTGAGTGATAGGCACCTCGTTGCTGCCATGAAAATGTGCTTCAGCTTCCTTTTAGGCTCAGGATCAGAACTCAACACCTGAAATTTTTCAGCATTGTAAGTAGAACACAACATTCTGTTTTCTTTTTAGATATCTATTCCAAGTCATTCGATCTCAAATACCTGACTAATCATAAGATCAGCATGGCTCCAATGGAATGCAAAGTAACTGAGAATGCATCTCTCAAACTCCTCCACAAGCTTCACAAAGAGTGAATCTGCATCAGGTTGGCTCGAAAAGAACGTATAAATATTGTCCTCGCATCCCTCGGATTTCCTAATGTACTCAGAAGCCAACTTGCATAGCTGTGGACACTCTCGTCTGTCCCTGAATCCCATTTGCCTAGCTGTAGATAAGGGAAGGAACACACATTACAACAAGGTCGAATTGGTTCAAGGACATGCCAATGTCTTAAAAAGGTTTGTTTTGTTGCTATCAAAAGTGTCACATTGGAAGCTGTGGTGGGTGTTAGATGCTCCACAATTTTTTGATATCTTTATGAAAAATCACTCAGATCACATGATGATTACCTACATAATGTGGAAACCTTTCTAGCTTTTGACCATGTCCTGATGAGTTTGATAATCTTAGGCATGGAACGATTTTCTGATCTCTTGGCTTCCGAAAACAATAATGCATGGCAGCAGCAACTATCAAACCAATCGAAGAGGCTACCAAGATCTGTGTGAAGGTGGTCTTGGTGTCATGATCTGAAGCAAAAAAATAAAAATAAAAAGGATTTAAGGAATGATATATCCCAAGAGATGATGCATTTGAAAAACAATAGTCGCTCATGACAAGATTTGCTCTTTGCAGCTTACCTTTCTGCATGTCTGTTTGAAATCCAGGAAAAAGAAAAGAGAAGATGAGGATTTATCCTTTAATTTAGGCTTGCAGTTAATTATTACACAGAGAAACAATCCTTTTCCATTGCTGTGACAACGTAAATGCATCATGCATGCAAATTAACTGAACTCAGGAATTTTGCAGCAGATTTTAAGATCAAGTGGTGACTCGTGAAAGTAGTGGGTCAACTTTTATATGCATGACATGTAGCCTGATTCTCCATGGCTCTCGCTAGTCTCTATTTATATTTGAAGAAGAATGCTAGAGCCACAAAGTGTTCCTACAAAAGTGACGTTACGATGCCAAGTCAGCTTCAAAATTCTATATATTAAAAAAAAAAAGTTATATTCTCCATTTTCATTTCAAAAGCAAATCTATTACAGATCTCTCTCTCCAAAATCTCCAAATAGAATGAGACCTGAATATTGTCATCAACTGCATTCATGTGATTAAAGTCAATGGTTGCCATAAATTAGCATTATTGACTGTTTGTAAATTAGGCGCGCATATGCAGTCTCTTGCCACTCTTTAAGAAACAAATGCAGTAGGGATGCCAAATCTGTTGTTGGATTTAGGGTTACATATTCATATTTGAGTCAAAATTCATTGTGGGTGGCTTAGACGTTTGTTCTCTGCCTCATTCATGTATTATTATCATACTAGTAAGGCCAATGCATGTGTGCTCAATTACAAAAATAGACAAATAAATTTCATACAAAACGAGAAATGAGAAAATAAGAAATAAAATTCATACAAAGTTAATTGAAAGAGATAATTTATTACTGGTTTATTTGGTGTCCTCGTAGGCATGTAGTTGATTGAAAGAGATAATATTTGTATTTTGGAGGCTTCAATGTTGGTTCATTATCTGTGATGTCTTCAATAATTATTCTAGAATTGAGTATCCATTGATATTGATATACTTCGACTCTGTACCTCGGATCTAATAACTTAACATACGAGTTGTTGATCTAATAAGATCAGTATATCGTGCTACAAGAAAAATCACTTTTACTGACAAAAGTTTTAATGGCAATATAAAAACCGTAGCTAAAGATTTATCTTTAATGAATCAAATTTTAAATTCATCGCTAATATTTATTTTAACAACTAAAATTGTTCCGTCATTTATATTGGTTATAAATACATAAACGGAAAAATTTCTCACCAAATGAGAAATTATTTGTGACGACAATTATAGAATTAGCTATGATTGTAATCATCACTAATAATCTTGTTGTAAAAGATTATGGCCAAAAAGTTGCATTTTCTCATAAATAATAAGTTTTAGTGAAACTGTAATTTTTTGTCAGTTATAGTCTAATAATTGAATTTTTCTGACCCAATTTATATTCACAAAAGGAAATGTTTTGGCGATAATATAAAACTTATAGTTAAAGATTTATCTTCAGTTAGAAAAACTTTAAATTCGTTGCTGATGTTACTTTTAACGACCAAAATTATACCGTCTTTTATATTGGCCACAAATATATAAGTAGGAAAATTTTCCACTAAATGAGAAAGTAATTGTGACGGCAATTATTGAATTACTAATGATTTCGTTTACAATCATGCTACAGTTGAGTATAGCCAATGAGTTGCATTTTGTCATAAATAGTTTTTTGTTTTAGATAAACATTATTTTGTCATAAATAATAAGTTTTAGTAAAGATATAATTTTTTGTTTGTTATAGTCTAATAATTGACTTTATGCAACCCAATTTATCTATACAAAAGATAATGTTTTAGCGATAATATAAACCTCGTAGCTAAATGTTTATCTCTAGTGAGAAAAATTTTAAACTCGTAACAAATATCACTTTTAACGACTAAAATTTTACTATTATTTATATTGATTGCAAATACATAAGCAAAAAAATTTCCCACCAAATGAGAAAGTAATTGAGACGACTATTATAGAACTAGCAACGACTATAATTATCGCTAATAATCTTATTGTAGTACAATATTACCAATGAGTTGCAATTTGTCATAAATAATAAGTTTTAGTGAAGTTATAATTTTTTGTCAATTATAGTCTAATAATTGAGTTTATGCAACCCAATTTATTTTTGCAAAAGGTAATGTTTTAGTAACGGTATAAAACTCATAGCTAAAGGTTTATTTTTCGTGGAAAAAACTTTAAATTTGTTGCTGATATCATTTTTAACGACCAAAGTTGTTTTGTCATTTATGTTTACCAAAATTGTACCATTATTTATATTGGTCACAAATACATAAGTGGAAAATTTTTCATCAAATAAGAAAAAAATTGCGATAACAATTATAAAACTAGCAACGACTATAATCATCACTAATAATCTTGCTGTAGTAAAGTATTGCCACGAGTTGCATTTTGTCATAAATAATAAGTTTTAGTAAAGTTATAATTTTTTGTCAATTATAATCTAATAATTGTCTTTTTGCCACTCAATTTATCTTCACAAAATGTAATGTTTTAGCAATGATATAAAACTCATAGCTAAAGATTCATCTTAAGTGAAAGAAACTTTAAATTCATTGTTGATATCACTTTTAACTACCAAAGTTGTACTATCATTTATATTCATTGCAAATACATAAACAAAAAAAATTTCCCACCAAATAAGAAAATAATTTAATTCTATCTTTGTCTCCAATAAATAAAAAAGTGAAAGTAAAAGAAACTGGATCTGCCACTTATATGGGATGTAAGGACAACTTATAAAAAATGTGTATATGGCCTTTATAAGGGGGATGCACCACACAATGTAATAACGACAAGGAAGAAAAACTACTATACTCATTGTACAGTGAAGAAGAATGGAGAGAAATTAGAGTTTCTCTTTTAGTTTTGCTACTATCTTTACATTCTAGAAACACTGTAAGTGTTATTTTTCCTTCAATTAATTATTTTAAATAATATTTTAATGTTTATTTATGTTCAGATTTTTTAATTTATTTTCGTGAACATGTCTATTTGAATATTTAATTGGGGTTGTAGATAAAACCTTATTATTATGAGATGTTATTTCTTCCCTAATTATTTGTGTTCAATGATTAATTGTTCTTGCTTTGTATCAATTAATAGAGATAGGATTATGGATATGGTTTCAATCATGAATTTTTCATAATCTTAATAAATTGAGAGTGATAATATTTGAATTGTGCATAATTTTACTACTTTAAATAAAGATTTATCATAATTAAGTAGTGTTAATCATTATATTTTTATTAGTTTTGAAATAATTATTTTTTTTCTCATTTAACTTTAAGTTTTATTTTAATGAAGTGATTGAAATGGAAAAGAATTGTAATGCTAATATTACTTTATAGTGTGCCGAATATATTAAGAATAAAAGTAGTAAAGAAATAAGAGAATCAATGCAAGCTTCCCATGTTGGCTATACACTAAATACACATGAAACAATGCAATGAAGAAAGTTAACGTGATAAGTCCAAACTTTCCTTTTTTAGGAAATGATAAGTGCAAACTTGAAGATAAAGAGAAGGCTAGAAGACTTAACAAATGGAAATTAATAATTATGAAAACAAAGGTGCAACAAATTAGGTAGCTTAAAATCAAGTGATCAAATCTAATATCACGAAAACTCAAGTACTTGAGGTATTTTCTATTTTAATTTTTCTGTGTAAAGAATAAAATAAATTATCATATTAAGTACTAGTACGTATAACTAGTTTAGAAATCATTTTGATAAAACTAGATATTTATCACCTCTTTTTTAGGCCTTCTTCACTCTTAATGTGTTTTTTTTTTTTTATTATTTTTGCAAAATAACAGAAGTGTTTATATATATTGTTAGAGACTTAGTTATAATTTTAGAAAAAGTTATTGTATGTATATATAGGTTAATTCTTGGGATTTGTGCTAATTAATTACAAATTGATCCATGTGGGATGTAATTAAGAAATCTAGAAAATTAATGATTTACAAAGTGATCACTTGTAACAAATGGGTCCAGCATATCATGTCCATTCATTGTTAAATCTTTTATATAAAGTGCTAGGTTTAGAAAGAAACTTTATAAAAGTAAATTAAAAAAATTAATGTAATTAGATATAATACATTATATTCATGCTATACTAAAAAAATTTGTAATCTAATATCACGAGGAAAATATGAGGGAGGTACATGCCTTTACTTGTGATATTCATGTTTAACATTTTACTCCATGTATTTTCATGATATTGAGATAGATTTAATTGTATAGAGCGAAATATTGATATTGGGCAAGGGATTGAATGCAGAGATTTATCCATTTTTCTTAAAATGTTTGACCATTGGAATTCTCAACACTTCATAGTTTAGATGAACGGTTTTTTGCAATGGCTTAATGGTATGTGTTGAATAATTGCACAGAAATTGAGTGCTATCTAAATTGAGTGCTATCTAAAGTTAGCTTACTTGGACATGCATTTGAGTTAGTAATTATGTCATGTATTGATATAAATCTTATATATAGTGAACATTATGATGAGATCAAAGCAAATTGCACAAATAATGTATATAGTAGACATGAAGCTGAATTTCCAAAGTAGTTCAAACAACTTGTATGTTTTTTAGCAACATGTCGATATTTCTAACGTGTTGAATACAATTCATAAAATATTATTTTGCTAATTGTCATGTTTTGCATTATTTTTAATAGATTAAACATCTGCTTAGCCAGAATGCACCTGAGGTATCTGATCAATTATATGCACTAACTTGTGGTTCTGATCCATAAGTTGCATTTTATAGTGGTTGTATCATGAATGGTGTTAGGGTTCACACTAAGGTATGTGAAAGAAATCTGTGCACATAGTGTAGTGGTGTGGTAGTTAAAGGGGAACACGAAGCAAATAATATTAACTTTTATAGAGTTTTTAATGATATTTTAGAGTTATATTACCTGGGCGGTCATCAAGTAGACTTTTTCAAATGTGATTGGTGGAATATTAAAAAACGAAGAATAAGAATACAAATGGACAATCATTTTACAAGTATAAATTAATATATCTCATATTTGGTATAAGGACGATCCTTTTGTTTTAGCATGCCAGGCATCATAAGTATTTTATCTCAATGATATTGAATTGGGAGATATTTGGAGAGTGATAGATAAAATTATCAATAGAAACATCTATGATGCACCCTTGATGGTAGAGGAAGAAGATGGAGAAGCGGCTGATACTGAAGCATATTAGGAAAATGAATCTTTTGGTTTTAATGCATCTATGGAACTTGATGAGGGGGATTTGACTCCATTGTTGGAAGATGATTTGACATTTGAATATGTTGCTGTGTTGCTTGCCAACAATATAGTTATTAATGAGTATCTTAGTGATGAGGACATGAATAGTAATATCGATGAGGAATGAGACTCTGATAATCATTTATATGTAGAGAAAGAACTCTTGATCACTCAGAGTAATATAGATACTAATAATAAACTGTAGCGAATATGTTTTATTGGATGTTAAGTGATGCAATAGATTTAGTTTTTTCTTTGCTTTTTTTTTATTCAATTACTGTATGGATTAGTCTATTAGAATATATGGTTTTTGCAAGGGCTTTGGTTTAGGGATTTATGTAACCCCGAAAAGCTATTCTCCCATTTGTGAAAACTATTCCTCTGCCATAAGAGAATGTTATCAATAAAATTGAGGGTACATTCTCTCTTCTTAAAAAAATAAAATTTAGTTTTATTGAGAATATTAATTGTGTGAGACATATTATTCTTTTAATCAATATATAAAACTGTAACTACACTAATTTTTAATTAGACACATATTATCTTTTTAATTAATATAAAAAATGGGTGTACACTTTTAAATTTTTAGACATATTATAATTTAATCATTTCTTAATCAATATAAAATATTGTATTTAGACTTCTAATTTTTAGAATGAAGTTGGAAAGTTTAATCTTTTTAATCAATATAAAAAGTATACATACATTTTTTTTATTGATTAAAATGATAATATATCTCTAACTTCATTCTAAAAGTTAAAAGTGTATGTAACAAAATGTATTTATATAATTTTAACTTTTTTTGTAACTTTAAATATGTCTCCTCATTTATTTTAAATATCATTATTTTTAATAATTTAGCTTCTCTCTCTCTCTCTCTCTCTCTCTCTCTCTCTCTCTCTCTTCTTTTTTATTTTATTTTATTTTCTATGTCTCAACTCAAGTTTGTATTTTTTCAATATATATTCATTTTATAAATATCCAATTCTTCTATATATATACACATATACATGATACACACTTAAATAAATATATATGTATTTCTTTTATTAGTTGTCAATTTATATATGCATATAAATATTTATATATAATATATAATTAATCTCGAATTGGTACACCGAAACGGTATATAAATATTTCGTTCCAGTACTTTCATCGAAACAGTCAAGGGAATGGTATACAAAACTTTATCCAAAAGTAATTGATTACTTGCTTGAATGATTGAGAACTTTAGTACCTAGATTTAGGAAAACATGGATTACATTTGAGGAAAAAAAAAAGGAGAAAATAATGACACGAGTTAATATGAAGGAAAAAGAATAGCACACGATTTGATCATATATTGAGTTAGCTGGAAAAAAGTGACACATCAAGAATCTCTTGATTTTCTCTATAGATAACAACCAACGAGACATTGAATTAAGGGGAAAATAGTATGTTACTCCTTAATTTTCTCACCAGGAAAGTGGGTTGACAACTTCACCCCAAACAAGAATTTACCAATGTCCATTCAGTTGATTCCTATTTTTTTCCTCCAAATCTCACATTTTTATTTCTTGCATTTATTACTTTTTTCCCACCAATTTCATAGTAATTTTTTTGTATGCATTTCTTAGATTTTTATTTTGTTTCTTCACTAAATCTCATTGCATTTTCTCTAGACATGCAATGTATTATCACATATATCAACGTCTTTATAAAATATTGTTTCTTGTCGTCTTGATCAATTGATCTTAGATTGAGTTAGTTAGGAAAAAAGTAGCATATCAAGAATCACTTGATTTTCTCTATATATAACAACCAACGATATATTGAATTAAGGATAAAATGACATGTTACTCCTTAATTTTCTTATCAGGAAAGTGGGTTGACAACTTCAACGTAATAAGGAATTTGACGATGTCCATTTGGATGGCCCCTGATTTTTTTCTCTCAAAATCTCACATTTTTATTCCTTACCTTTATTTCCTTTTTTGCAACCAAATTTCACAGTAGTTTTTTTTGTATACATTCATTAGATCTTTATTTTCTTTTTCCGCCAAATCTCATTGATTTTCTCTAGACATGCAATGTATCATCACATAGATCAACGTCTTTATAAAATAATATTGCTTGTAGTCTATGATCAAATAGATTGATCATAAATTGAGTTAGCCGGGAAAAAAGTGGCACATCAAGAATCCCTTGATTTTCTCTATAGATAACAACCAACGAGGCATTGAATTAATGCGAAAATGATACGTAATTCCTTAATTTTCCAAATCTCACGTTTTATTTATTTTTTCCCACCAAATTTCACAACAGTTTTTTTGTATGTATTCCTTTGATTTTTATTTTCTTTCTCTACCAAATCTCATTGAATTTTCTCTAGACATGCAATGTATCATCACATAGATCAACTTCATTATAAAAGATTGTTGCATGTAGTCGATTTCTCTGCACAACAGGACAGATGAAAAATAATGATGTAGGTTGAAATAATTAAATAGTAAAATTTGAATAATAAATATTTGCATCGCATCTTTTTACAATGAAACTTACCTATTTCTTGCATTTGCTAATAAAAAATAAATTTTTAATAAAGGAAATTTATACAAAACAATAAATATAATAAGTGTAATACATGAGGGTATATTAACATCAAATTTTGATGTTTTGTTAGTAAATTTTATGTTGTCCACTTTGGTGATTTGTCAAAAACTATCATCTTAATTTTTTAGTTTTTGTGGCTGGATTGATATCTTTGATTAATGTATAAATCTCTTGCATTTTGGAGTGATCTATTCACAAATGAGAAGAGAACATATTAATACATTTATTTCAAATGTTATGGTATTATTATAAGAAATGATACAACAGGCAAACAATAAGAATATTAAAAGAAAATCAGTTGTTTACACTAGAAAAGAATTTATTGAATTAAGTTACTTACGTACGTTTATAATGAGTTTGTTGATGTTAACAACTCCTATAGACAATGTTTTTTATGTAAATATTTTCATGATTAGCAGTTATTGTCTTATAAGAATTTTTATTGAAACAACATTTTTGACTCTTGATAATATGACATATAAGTATTGTCCATTACAAAATATTTATTGGGGTAAATATATTCTAACAAAATCTAAAGTTTGTCTCTATAATTTATTTATTGTCATTGTGAAGCTTAGTCTAATAGAAAATTGTGTTCTTTTAAATGGAAACCCGGCCCGTTACTTTCATTTGCATCTGACAAGATTAGAATTCTAGGTATAAAGGTCCTTTTGCTATTATGGTTACCAACTTTAATTTTTGTATTCATGAAATTATGATTAATTACAAATCAATCATGTGCCGTTGCATAAACATTCTGAATGATTTATATTAAGTAATATGATGAGACAATTTTTCTTAAATAATAATTCATGAGGTGAAAGTCTACTTGGTGTTAAATTATTTAAAAATCCTCTATAATGTCTTGTTCAGATATATCAACTGTTTCTTCAAAACTATAATATTATACAATTTCATTCGGGAATCTATGAATGAGCATGACATTGATTTCATTAACAAATTGATTTTTTGGTATTAATATAACTTGATTTGTCATTTGGATGAAATTTTCTGAATAATTATAAATATCTTTAAAAATAGTTTCTATTAAGTAATTTAAAGACTTAACATCATTGTTATAGGGAATAAGCATCTATTTGAGAATTTTGATATTTCATCAATAGTAATCCATGTCGTACAACTGCCAACTTGAATTAAATAATGTAAAAAGTAAGGATTTAATTTTGCTCTCATATTTTTTGTTAGTTTAATTTAATTTATTTGAAGTAAGCCATAAATGAAAAGAAGCTAAATTTACATCAATTTGTTCATGTTTTGTGCTTTTACGAATTATAAGTAAAACTTGACGAAAATTCCCTTAAAAGATAATAACTTTGCCACCAAATGATAATTTTGTATCATTTATATGTTGTAACATCTTATTTAATGCCTCTATAGATTATTTTTTTGGCATGGGTGTTTCATCCAATATAGTTAATTTCGCAACATGCAATAGTTTAGCAAGAGCTTATTGTTTGCTAACATTATACGTGCTATTTTTTTTTTCGATATCTAATAGAATTTTAATCAATATTGTATTTATTGATTGAAAATCATTAGACATATTTCCCTCAAATCGTTTCAAAGTTTTTTTTAGATTAGTAGGGTTATAATATACTATGATTGTTTCAAAAAGACACCTTAAGCTATTTGGTATTTGATACAAAGAAAATTCTTGTAAAAAACTTTCTACGCTACCATTTTTGTTCAATAAACTATGTAAGATAGCTACCTCACAATATGTTGATGCGATGACACTATTAACTGCTCTCAAATCTTCAAATGATATAGGTTCTCTGATGTGATTTAATAATATTCTCAAATAATATCTTTTACTTTCAAATGGATTTATAGTAATGATTCGGTCTATAACTTTTTTTTTTCTTAGAGTCCACATTTCATGTTGTTGGTTCGAAACAAAACTTTCAGGAAATTTTCTGTATAATAAATTTCGTGTATTTTGGTCAACTTGATTAGTTGAGAAAATTTCAATTAGCATTGATTTTGTTGAAAAATCCAAATTCAAAACATTGTTCAAGTTTTTCTGTGTACGAAAAAGCTAACAAATGGTGATCTTTAAGATGGAGATGCAAACTTTAGATTGATGGATACATTTCATTAAGTGTGAAACCATATATTTTCCACATGATTTCAGGTGGAGTAATCTATCTACCTAACTGAAATTGTTGGATTTCATCAATTTCTTAATTATCTCATTCGCTAATTAAATTAAAAGCAAAACGATTATGTCTTCTGTAAATATATTTGTAGAGATATTTAACCGCCTTAACTGTAGAACAAATTTCTATATTGATGTGGCAATTAAATTTAGAAATAAGATATGGATTATATGGTACATTCCAACGATTATCAAAATCTCTTCCTCTAACTTTTGTTACTTTATTATTAGGAAGTCTATAACATTGAAAATAATTACTACCATCAGTTGTATTAGATGTAAATTGTTTGGTCAATCACAATATTTATAAACGGTAACAATTACTACTATTGGACTCATTCAACCCATACTTACTGGACTAAAGAAAATAACTGACGACTTAAAAGCAATTAACTGACCCACTAACACATAACAAAACACGACCCACTGACCTACTAACATAATTCATGATCATCCCACATAACCAACGGACACAAGCCCACTAACATAAGACTCAAGCCGAAACTGACGTTTCTATAGAACAATAACAGTACTGTAAAAAATTCAATAAACACAGTCGGCATAAGGAAAAAGACAAATAAGAATTTGGTGACAAGAGAACGGACAAAACTGGAAATAAAATAGTAAATGGAAAATCACTATTCATCCGGTAGACACACTTACATAACTAAGGTTAGATATGAGAAATTGTTATATTGTATTATAATAGATAAAAGTTCCAAGTGGGTTTAAAACCCGGCTTAGTTTCTGAAAGTCTCTCTAGAAAAAGGAGTAAGTCCAAATAAACCCTACAATGGTAGTAGGCCTAAAACAGGCCGAAAAGCCCGGATTGGCCCCTAAATGCCCATCAGTTTTGTCCGAGAAATGGTCCAGTAAAAAGCCCAAAAAAGGGAGCCCATGGGAAAGTGATTTTCAAAAATCTTCGATTATTCTTTTTACTTTGCTAGTGCTCATATACATAATGCTTAATGGTTAAGGTATAATCTGAATTAATGAAATATGCAGAAATAAATTGAAGATCAGATGCCTTTTCGTTGGATCAATATATATATATATATATATATATATAAAATCAAGAATTCTCCGGAGAGCTCTATTAATATTGGTTGAGATTGTATATATCAATAGAATTTTGCTTACCCATCGATCGTTAAAAAAGAATATTGGTTGAAATAAATATATATATATATATATATATATATATATATATATATATATATATATATATATATATATAAGATCATTAGACATCAATGGCTGCAGTCTTATTATAACTTTGTCAAAGAAAAATAGTGTACAACTAGAAATAATCAGTACTTTTACACGTAGTGTATATCTCTTACTACATTTTAAAGCTTGGTTTCGAGATTTTTGTACCCTCAAGCTTTTTTTTTGTAATTACTGTTTTCTTTTTTCATAAGTGAGGATTATCAATAAAATTGAAAGTGCCATCGTTTTTTCTTAAAAAATAAAAGATTGCCCTTGTAGTACTATATGTAGTAATTACATTCATGTGCATGCAAAAAGTTAATTAATAAAGTAACATTATAACCATCTAAGAAAGATCAAAATCATATTAATTTAGACCTATACTTCAAAAGGATTATTAATTAGTCTTATAATCGAAACCTCTTGAAAGTATTTTGTAAGAATTTCTCATTTAAAAAAATGCGAGATCTTAGTCACCTTATTCCTATTGACACTACAAGAAATTTAACTTTTTTGAGATGAAATTTTTTGTCATAACAAATTGAGAATTTGTCATTAAAACTATTTGAGATGAAAGTTTTTTCATCCTCATTTCATTTCAAAAAACCCGTTCCAAAAAATATTTTGGGATGAAGTTTAAAATTTTGTCTCATCTCAAAATATTTTGTTACATATGTATAATTGTTATATACATGGTATATATGTAACAATTATGCCTGCCAATATTACCAAAATAGTTAAGAACATGCAATATATATATATATATATATATATATATATATGTGTGTGTGTGTGTGTTTTTCTTTTTTAATCGCACTGCTTTTTCCACAACCAAAAGTACTATAATGCATGCGTATATTTAGATATTGCATGCAGAAGGTAGCTAGGCTGTAAAATCCACAGACGACCTTGCACATAGATATCAGTAATTATTCTGGAAGACAGCAATATTGATCTGACCACTAGATTTTGGAAGCTGGACTTTGGCAACGAAAAGCGAAGTAGACAGCACCTTTAAAGCTGGCATTAACCCTATATCCTACTTTGCCCAACCACCTATGTGACTTTTTATAATATCATTATCACATGATCTCTATCTTAAGACGCTAGCTCGGCTCCCTTAATTTCCACTCGAAATTTGGATTTTGAAAGCAATATTTAAAAGACTTTTTCCTGACTTTTAGGATATAAAGTTGTTCGAACATGCGCACATATATAATGTGTGTCAATCAGATCCGACATAGTACACCAGCGGCACCCACTTTGGACCTACGCCCTTAAATTCCTAACCTAACCTAAGCCTGCTTTCTGTGTCCTAGCAGCTCATGGTATTTTCTACCAACTACTAAGAGTATGAGAAATATATAATATTTGTAATTATGAAACGTGTAAAGTTGTAAATATTTAAAAATAAATAAATATAAAATTTATATGAAAAAAAATTATTTTTTAATAATAAATTTTATATTTTTTTTTAAACGATTATAAGGTATTTATATATTCTATAACTACATGTAACATTACTTATATATATGGTTTGGTTTTGAAATCTGTTATTTCAACACTGATTACAAGATATATTTTGAAATTCAATAATAATATTGCCTGTTATTCATATAAAAGTAAGCTTGAAAGTCTCAAATGCGGCCTATTGCATATACATTATTTAAGTTAATTTATCACGTGGATTCAATAGTTGATCTGCACTTGACTTCTAATCATGGACCTACCTATCCCAAAAAAATTAATAAAAAAGAAGAAAGAAACTCCACTAAGATGACAATGTCACTCAGCTTGCCTTTTCTGATCTGCTGCAACAGTATAGTATCATATATATATATATATATATATATATGTATACACACATAGAGGACGAGTACCTACGGATTAAGTACTAAAATTATCAGGCCTAAATGACAGGATTTATTAACAACAGTTACATAAACAACCAATCAGATTAATTATTAGTTTTATTGGATTTTAATTAGGAAGGTGAATCTGGGACTCAATACATATATATCAGTTTAGCTTTATGGCAGGCCGCCGGACTTGTAGTACTACTACTTATTGCGATATCCAACAAAACTGCGTCGTCTTTGAATAAGGATTTTCATGTTTGCTGTTGAATGCTTTTGAAGATATTATTGGTGGGTAAGTCAAAAAGTAACAAATAATTAATATATGATAATCCCATTTATCACTCTGACATGCAACAGTACAAGTGATGAAGTAGGCGACTTTATGTGATATGATTTACTTTGGAAATTGCCCTTTTTTATTGTACGTAGACTCATGGTCAGTACTACTACTGCCATATGTTAATTTTTTCCTCTTTATTTGAGACTTCGACTGGCCTGATATTGATTTTTAACAACGAAATACATGCGTAATTGCAAGGTAATAGAACACATATATCCGTATGCATGAGAGAGAGAGAGAGAGAGAGAGAGAGAGAGAGAGAGAGAGAGAGTTCTGTGGCAGCTAAGATTTGGTTCGATCTGATAATTTTGGGGTCCATTCACTGGGAAGGAAGCATGGAAATGAAAATAATTGAGGTGTTTGGGCATGTTATCAGGACTGCATGCATATATACGCATGATCTGGCCTTTCAGAAATGGGCAGTGACTTGGTCTTCATTGATTTCTCTCAATCATGTGGATAAATCAGAGACATAGCAGCTGATCGTACTTATAAAGGACTACTAACCAACTGAAATAGCAATGATGAAGCATTGTTTTTATTTTATTTTCTTTTATTTTGTTAAAAAATCTTAGAAGTATTGGTAGGGACCTGGCCTTCCTGTATTTCACTGTCTAATTAATTATCTTTCAACCGCAGTGATGTCCATCCCTCCCTTTCTTTAATCTCCGTAAAGAAGTACTCTGATAATTCCAATTTTTCAACCGTAGTAGTACTTTCGGCATGAGAATCAAAGCCATACTCTTACTATATATAAATTTGGTGCACGACTTTAAGTGTGATGCCGGAGAGAATAAAAATTATTCTGCATATTAGTTTGATCAATTGATAATTTATAGAGAAAGAAAGCAAGAGAATCTCCAAAAAATATAGAGAAACGACTTTAATGTTCAATTTAAAATTATCAAATCCAATAACCTATAAGCCAGACTGTAATAGTGAAAATCGACAATATTAAAATTTTATTAAAAATAACAAAATCTCAATAATTACATCAAAAGAAAATATGTAATTCAAGAAATAACATACTAAAACTCTGGTCCAAATCAGATTCAGAAATTACTTCCTAAACGATAAATGAAATATTAACATAAAAAAAAAAACTAAAAATAGGAATAATATGCGCAAGTCTAATACATGTAACTAAATTTATGATCAAAATATCGAAATGTGTCTAAAACTGTGCTAATTAAGAAAAGATCACGATTTCCAATCATCTTTACACAAAACTGTATATTTCAACGCGAAACTTACAATCTGACAATTCAACATTATCTTATTTGGATCCTCATGCATCCCTTTGTGAGTGTGTATGCCTTGAAATAGTAAATTACTTCAGAAAACCTGATCATGGCCCACCTGAAATTATGAGCTTCACATGTAGATCCGATCACCAATATATATAGTCATTTTAGCTTTCTCACATAGAAATTGACCCAGAGGAGTTGATATATGGCCGGCTGACACCTTGTGAACAACGTGGCAAGGACAAATATTGTTTTATATTCTACGGTCAATTTTGGAAGGATTCAGAGCTCTCTCTCACACAAAGTTTTTTTTTGAAAGAAATAGCAAAGCTTATAAATTACCAAATAAAAAAAGAAGGAAAGAAAGAGAGAATGAAAACAATTGCACCCATTCATTACAACTACTTATATTCAGTAAACCGACCAAAAGATAGATGAGGAAGACCAAAACAGGACGGTCAGACTAATTCAACTTTTTTTGTTCTTATTTTTATCAAAACTTTAGGCAAAACGCGTGGAAGAGGCTGAAAACTAATTAAATGTTACCTACTTGGTGCTCGCTTCTGGTTGTGCTTTCGCCTGCGCTGCCGCCCCGATTTCCAATTTCCGGCTAGCTAGCTAGCGAGATATATATATATATATATATACATATATTTATATAGACGTTGGTTGTACGTTTTTGCCATAGACTTGAATTGGAAATTAAGGATCCCGTACTCGATCGGAGGTAAACGGTTTACTGAAGATAAGAATGTTTGCAGCTAGTAACAAAGAACGTCGTCGGTACGTACATCTTCATCGCAGTTACATCGATCCATCCTGAACGGTGGTGAAAGTTCATCTTGTTGAGGGGAATGAAGCCTGGTCCGAAATCATTCAGATGATAGCTTAGCTTGAGCTTTGCATGAATGATTTCGAACCAGACAACATTCCCCTCAACTTTTCATATTTGGGAGAGAGAGAGGGGGGGAGGGAAAGAGAGAGAGAGAGGACGAAAGAGGTTCTTGATATGGTAATGGATTATTTTTCTTGGGTTCCTTATATACGTAAGGACGAGATAAATTCTTCTCGGGTCACATGACATAGTACACTACCCCTAATTTGCTTTTCACACGTAGGCCACCCTATACATGTATTTTATTAGATATTTCTTTAATAATATTATTAATATCCACATTATAAATATTTCTTTTGGGTTTGATTAATTAATACTTTTGCCACCAACATATATGGCTACTGAAATATTAAACAGCTCTTTTATGCATATCGACTTCCGTCGACGACTGATAAATTAATTTCTGTTGTCAATTATAACTAAAATTTAAATATATATATATATATATATATATATATATATATATATATATATCTAGCAGCTTATAGTTTCATCAAACGGCAAAAACCAAGTGTATACGTACAACCGTTCATATATAATATATATTTAGCTCGAGCAAATTCGTTTCATCTTTCTCTTTTCCTTTTTATATTTTAAAGTCACATGGAATATTGATATTCATATACATATCTCTGGAAGACTGGAACAGCAGCAAAGGGAGATTTCATTAATTGGGGGATCGAGCCGATTAATATTTTTTAGGGTTGTGCATGACTTTACAGGCCATGGGGATCTCGACTGGGTTGTGCATGGTAATTCATGTTCTCAGCTCTCAAGTAAAGGATATATCTTTTGCTTGCCACTAGGGTAAAGGGGAGGTGGGAGGCCGATCGAGGTGAACAGACCCTTCAATAATATCAATGATTGCATATGGCCATATGCTGCATATATGGAGCTGCGATGCCAAACTTGAATTCGAAGCTTAATTGACACAAGATTGGCCTGTTAAAGCTAGCTAGCTACAACGTCGTCAGGACCTGACCATTTAGCACATTTTCTAAAGAAAAGTGAAATTTTAAAGTTACTACAACTCTGTGCATGCTAGCTTACTGATCCTGGAAACCTATATGCATGAATTAGGCATACATGCATTATTATCTTTTAGGTTAGAATAGACTTAAATACCCTCATTAAGATATTTTCTTTTATTTCTTCTTTAAACTTATATATATTGTTAAAATATAAAATAAATAATAAAATTTACATATTCTTTTCAGATCGTTTAAGTTGTAAGAACAAGTGGTATAAAATAAAATATGAGCAATCATTTTTTCTTGAACCGATTTTATGATATGAATTAGATTTATGAGTTTCTTCGTACATAAAACATACATCATTAATGAACATTAATTTTGAAGTACTATTAAATAATTTTCTTTTTCTCTTATGTACATGAGAGGTGTAAGCTGTAAAACCAGTTACCATATTATATATACGGATCGATCGATGTAAAACAGAGATATTAGATCTACAAGATGCCTTATTGAATATATATATTATATAGGCCATGGAGGCATCGACATTAAATATTGGTAGATTCGAAATCAGCTATATATAATATAAATTCGTGACCGTCCACGTGATTAGATTCTATTTTTTAAACTTCAGCTACTCTATATATCTAGCTAGGTGACTTTATACATGATTTCTAGATTCATTTAATTGATATTTTTTCATGAGAGGGTAACACATTTTTCCAATGATTGTAAGACTTTTTTTGAACAAGTTTTTCATATGTATCCAATATTTAATCATTTCTCTTTCTTTCTCGAGTCATTTGCATGCCTAATATTTCACTCGTGATACAATACTTTATGTCTTCTCTAACATTAATTAGGTAACCGGCCGAGACTGAATTAATGGAGTGAGCTTAATATATATATATATATATATATATGAAAAACATGAGATGGCGTGATATAATCTTATTAATTAGAATGTGTGGTTTTTCCATAAGCATATAATACATTTAGGTTGTGTTTGATTGTTGGAGTGAGCTCAATTCATCACAAACTAATTATCAATGAGATTCATTACTTTTTTTAAGTTTTTATAAAAAATTTAAATTCATATAAATCTATTTAATATATTTCTTATATACAAATACATTTTAATAGGACTCACGAGATATTATTATTCAAAAATCTCATATCATCTGTAATGACCTCAACATCCAAACGTTATCTTAAACTCATGATGCTAAACAAACATTGCCAAACTCAACTTATAACATATATAAACAACATACCTTGGAAACAAACACTAATTTGTTATATATATATATATAGTCACGATTGAAATTATATATGTACATGATTGCCAAACTATATTATAACATGGGAGAACAGAAAATGGTGTCACGATCACGAATATAATGGACCTATATATATTCTTGCAGAGCGGCTATATAGTTTAGGTCAAGTACGTACTTCATGGAAACACGTACAAAACCCAACATTTGCAAAAGAAATGCACAAGAAAATATAATAAACCTGTATATTCCAATGCTGTCTAAAACCACATATTGGAGAAAAATTCCCTAAAGATAAATTCAGCATAAACGTACATTAATATGACGTCAACGGCTTAATTATTATAGCAATAGGCTGGCTAGCTACCTCTTCCTACACATCCTATAAAGTCAGAAGCTAGAAAGGTTTAATGCACATGTACCATCCACGTGTATATATATGATGCTTGAATACGTACATTAAGATGCCCTTCGATTAATCTTGTAATTTTAGAAAATGATTCATGGATATATATATATATATATATAATATTAATTGGAGACTCGTGTATTTTTGCAATCCGATCATGCATGAAGCTGTAGGAAATTTTTAATATTTTGCAGGCCAATGGCGTACGTGGATTAATTAGATAAGACGTGACAATTAGTTAAATAGCACAACCAAGGATTGACATCCAGCTAAGGAAAATCTATTCTGGCCAGCACATTCCTGTCGGCTGTCGGCACCATTATTCATCGATCGAGGATTAATTCCCACCATTCAATTTATAATATATATATATATATATATATATATATATATATAAAGGAATATATATTAATTATTAACCACTCGAGTAGTGAAACTTCATGACCAGCAACACCTCCTACTAGGTCGGCCGACTCTTGCCTGATCCACAATTATAGAAGATAACGTTGTTGGGCACGTTTCATATATTTATTTTGAAAAAATACAGAATTTATTATTAAAAATTTAAAAATTTCATGTATATTTATTTTTATATATTTTATTAATTTAATTGACTGTATTATTTTTTAATATAAAATAAATATTTTGATCAATTATATCAATAGACACTAAAAAAATATGTAAAAGTAATTATATGTATAAACACTACTCTTAAAAATAAATTCTTTTAAATAAATCTCATATTTATTTATTTTTTAAAAATATATATGATATTTATATGACTACAAATATAATTTCTCCTATATAATATAAGTAAAACGTTTTTGAAAATCAAATTTGGATCGTATATATAGTACTGGTTATGAGTTGGCTCAATTAATTAGGCTTCAGCTTACAGTACTGCTAGCTCTTCCTCCATTTTAGAATATAATACCATTAAGAGTACTGGCCATTTACTGACTTTTGAGTACTTATTCCTATATATGTAGATATGATGATTCGAACTTAAATATGGATTTACATTCGATTATTAGTATTAGTCATCACCTAAGCATCCAATAATTGAAATCTTAAGTAGACGCGAAGAGCTGAGCCACAACTAAAACCCGTCTCTTGCATGGCTTATTGTTTGCTTATTTATTTATTTATTTTATTTTGGAAAAGGCTTTCAGCCAGTTAGGTAAAAACCTAATTTTAACATCAGCCAATAAATTTTAACATGCATATACATATAGATCATTTTCTTGGTCTTGTAAGATCTATTTTAATTTGTACATCAAATCTATCCTCCTTCGAGTATAGCTCTCTTACTGACTCTATATATGTATCTATTACTTCTCTCTCATTTCGACGTTACAAGTGGCGAAATTTTATTAGCTAGTGTTAAAATTAGATTCTCACCCGATTGATTGTGAGCCTTTTTTTTTTTTTTCACATGCATAAATGTCTAATTTTCTTGGTCTTGTAGGGTCTATTTTAATTTCTACATCAAATCTATCATCTTTTGAGTCTGGCCCTCCTACTGACTCTATATATGTATCTGTTATTTTTCTCCAATTTCGCAACAATAAGTGGTGAAATTTTATTGATTAGTGTTAAAATTAGATTCTCACCCGATCGGTTGTGAGCTTTTTCCTTTTGTCATTTCACATGCTTAAATTTCTAATTTTCTTGGTCTTGTAGGGCCTTTTTTAATTTGTACATCAAATCTATCCTCCTCTGAATCCGACCCTCCTACTGACTCTATATATGCATTTATTATTTCTCTTTTATTTCGTCACAACAAGTGGCAAAATTTTATTGACTAGTGTTAAAATTTGATTCTCACCTGACCGGCTGTGAGCTTTGTTTTTTGTCATTTTACATGCATAAATGTCTAATTTTCTTGGTCTTGTAAGGTCTTTTTTAATTTGTACATCAAATCTATCATTCTCCGAATCCGGCCCTCCTACTGACTCTATATATGTATTTATAGTTTCCCTTTTATTTCGCCATAAGTGACGAAATTTTATTGGCTAATATTAAAATTAGATTTTCACCTGACTCTGTTAGTTTTTTTCTTTTATTTTTTGTCATTTCACATGCATAAATGACTCATTTTCTTGATCTTGTAGGGTCTATTTTAATTTGTAAATCAAATCTATCCTCTCCAAGTCCCGTCCTCCTACAAGTCCTACTGATTCTATATATGCATGAACTGCTGTTTCCCTCCCATTTTTGCCCTTCATTGCGCAACAAGTGGCAAACACGTACGTCGATGTTGGGGGTACGATTAGGCCTTTACACGCTAACGTGCCGCAACCCTGTAATCTCTCTCTTCACCTTTCATCCTCCTCCAAACACCTTTACTTTCATGCAAGTTGTAGCTAGATTTTGGGTTTTTATCTTCTTTTTCTTTTCTCTTTTTTTTTTTTCGTTCGGAAGTTTATTCAACCAAGCTCCTTCTCCAGGATGACTAGTTATTCCACCACTTTCCAAGAGCACGACGAAACTTTCTTTTTCGAGAATAATGATTTTTTTTTTGGAGAATAATAATATTTACAATTTTAATATAAATGTGTATATTTCATTTAAAATAAATACATAAATCTGAAATTCACATAATTTTTTTAACAGTGAAATGTATATACTTTTAAAAAAAATACGCAAAACTTATATAATTTAAAATTGTATCTAGCAATGTTACTTTTTTATTTATTTATTCTTAAATGCAAACAATTGGAGATTCAACTTATATATCGAGACTCCGACCAATTATTTGGGATTATTTTTTGAATCAATCTCATATGTATTATGCATTCTAATTATTATTTTGAGGTGATTGTTGGGACCTTAGTACTCTCTCTTGATGTATTTTTCATTTTTTTCATCAACAAAATTATATTCACCAGAAAATATAGTTTATTTATTTAATTTTTTTTTTAAAAGAAAGAAAGTACTACACACTTTCTAGCTCTTTGTCTACACAATATAGATCCAATGCATCTCCAATCAACCAAATAGAAAAAGTTGTCATTCGAGAAATTTATAGTCAACATGAATGAGGTTTTTTGGGCCCTATATATGTTGTTTGGAAATGCTGGCATATCAATAAAGTTCTTATGATATTACAATATCCAACAAACTATACACAAAAAGCAAACGGAATCATGACCTCTCTGCAAATTATAGATCTTGTGCTATACAATTGGCCTAAAAGTCAAAGCACCTTTACCAAAAGCATTCTGTTTCCACATTTCAAGCATGTACTCCTTAAAAATGTCATATTTTTCTCTTTTTTTTTTTTTTTTTTTTTTTTTTGAGTTTGTTAGAGGTGTATAATCGAAAGAGCTAGTGTTATTTTAATTCTTATTATTTTATGATATGATATTAGATGATTATATACTATTTATTATATATATTTTATTTGTGAACTTATCATTTAATGTCACATCATGAGATGATGTGAAAATATATAATAAATAGATTTTTTTTTTAATCGAAAACATTAATTTCTATGAAGAAATATTGTAATACCTGTCAATTTCAGTTAGGCATATTCTTCTTTTGTTTGGAGTTTTCCTATGCATGGTTAGATGTACCATAATTACAAACCAATAAATAGTGTCATTTTTCAGCTAGAAAATAAAAAACTACACCGATAAAGTGCATCTTGATGTTGAGGGCCGTCCTATGCCTACAGAGATTTAGTCATCAACCATATGATTTCATCAAGATGAAACTAATAACATTGAAAAAACAACAACCATTTGGTTCAAATACAGTACTATAATTGAGGATTCATAGTTTCATGGTTGAAAGAAATCTTGGAACAGAGCCTGACAGAGAAGCTGGATGGGATGGCGATGCTTCCAACTATCTTAATAAAAGGAGTTTTTGAATGTGACCTTTTTCAACTATATTAATTTTAATAAATTATATATATTTATATATATAAAGATGCATGAAGCATTTTGGACTTTTAAAAATTTCACTTTATTTTTAATTATTTAATTTTTTTCATGGTCAGTTAATATTTTTTTACCCATTTTTTCGTATTCCCTGATCATGTCAATTAAAACAGCCTTCAATTAATTGATCTTCAACATGATGCCTTTCGTGGTTTAAGAGTATTTATAAATTAGGATATTAATATAATTACGTGCCTAAGCGCCATAATATGAGAGGATAATGTTTGGGGGACAAAGAATTTTACTGAAAGTACAAGTAATTAGTATGTTTGTACTATTCACAGAACACTGCAGCCTTTCCTCGGTGTCATTATATAAAGGAAACAACTTGAGAAGAATGACTCATATTGAACATTATTAGATATGATGGTTAGATATATCCGTAAATTGTAAGTGTGGTGTAGTCGTTTCAAAAAAATTAGAATTTAATATTAAAAAGTTAATTTTTTTTATATAAATTCTATATTTATTTATGATTATAATTATCATTTCTCATATTAATTATGATGTTAAACTTCTCACTAATATCATAATTAATATTAATGATGATATTATTATTCCTGCTTTCTAATTCGAGAAAACTTGCATGCATGCATGCAGAAACATAAACGTCCCCACATTCCTCTGCTCAGTACTTATACTCTTCTCAAGAAAAATTTTGGAAGTCTAATTGCTTTGCTTGTCCTCAATGTTTGGTCACATCTTGCATGGCAGTGATCCACATTCGACCATTTCTATTGCCAAATTTGTATTACAACTTTGTTGGGGAAGAAAACCTTCAAAACCTGCATTTTTTTTTTGTCATTTTAGAAACCTCATTCAGAGGTGAGAAAAATGAGCTTTAAGTTTCTTTAATATATGTATTAGAGAACACATGGGATATTGTACGTGATTGGTAGGGTTCCAAGGTTTTGTTCTGAAATATCAGAGACTAGGACAAGAAATCATGTGGTACGTAGTACCACCCTTTTGGAGTTATCGTAACACCAAAGTCGTACGTACAAAGCTGCATGCTTCAATATTACAACTCGACATCTCCTTAGTTGGATTCTGGGGGCTTTGTTCGTTTGCCTGCATTTCAATAATTAAGATTCGAAGAATTCATATATAGATTATATATATATATATATATATATCGATATGTATATATTTACCTTTTTTGAGTTTTGGTATATATGCTTTGAACTTGCCGAGTACCTACTTTTATTGGTAATTATTTTAGATTTGTTTAAGGATGAATTTCAACCCTAAAACTGCTCTCGAGGTTTTCATCTAATTATCTGCATTCCAGTCCATTTTCAAATTACTACTGCTCGGGTGTGTATCCACAATACCTCTCCATAGCCGATCTAAGAGCAGGCCTGTGGGAAGTAGTATGGTGAAAGCCATAAAAGACTTACGATCTGACTTGGGACAAAAAAAAAGAGAGGATCTCTGTGATAGCTGATGATGCTTGAATTAGGGTGATATATTAAATGTTGATGGACTTTCAAATGTATTTACGAGGAAAACTGCAATGACACGACGATATAGCTAGATGAGTTCAGAAAATAACGCCAAAGCATAAGCAAATTATTGGTTTGAACTTCGAAAAGGCGAATAGCAAACGCCTTATATATTCATTAAAATTTTCTTTCTTGTGCATGAGACTTGGGAGGCTGCAACCTTGATATTGACATTTAACGTGGTCTAGAATCGAAGTTTAACGTTGAAACATGATTACTGATCACATTCATGGGCTTTAAAAGGTGAAAATGTAAATCGAAACTGAATCGCCATTTGTTGGCTAGGTAGGGAGGATGGAAAAGTGAGAAGGACGTATGGAGGATACAAGAGTTCGTTATCTTTTCGTCATAGAAATACTTGGTATAGATATTGAAAGATGGAATGATGGAGAGTATATGAATTTTCTCTCTTGATCGATAGGAAAGAAGGGGACACAGAAAAGAAAAATATCGAGTGTTAAATTATCATTGTATCATCAAAGTTCGGAATTCTCACACACAAACCCATTGGGTATGAATGTACAAGCCCATCGAAGCTGGAGTACTCGAATGCCATTTTTTTGGTGGGTTTCTCAACTCTTTAATTGTTCCTCTCTCAACTTTAATTGGTCCAATATCTTCGACTTCAAGGTGAAAACCAAGGCCCTTTCGGTTCAATGGGTAAGTTTCTGATTTCAAACTTTGATCCAATTGTTCAAAGGATAAATAAAGCTTAAAATGTAAAAGTCTCGTTTTATAAAAAAGTGGATCCATTTAAAATGTACAAGTCTAAAATATAGCCTTTTATAAAAAAGTAAATTTCATCATGAGAAAATATGAACAATTTATCTATTTATTTATTATTATTATTATTATTATTATTTTTTTTAACATGTTAGGGGTTTACTTTTTCACAAAATGCTTGCAAAGCGTTTAGAGCTTGGCCCTAGTACTATTGCTCAATATTGTAAACGAAAATTCCAACTCATTATCATATTTTCTGTCATATCGTAATCTTATAAGCTGTTAATAAAAGAAGATTGTGCTAAAATGTACAATTAAACCATACGATGTAATATATGATTTACACCGACTTCCGACTGTGGCATCTGCAGTAGTAAATTAAGTATCTGTTTTACACCCTTCGCAATGTATTCTTTTTTCAAAAAACAAAAAAAAAAGAAGTGGGTCATGCAAATAGACCCATGCTTACATTGATTCTGCTCCTAAATTTCCTTGTAAAGGATCATGTATCACATGATTAAGGGAGTTAGAAACGTAGCTGTTTTTTTTATTTATTTTATTTCACACTAATACCATACTGATCTTAAAACTCACGGTTTCAAAATTGTCTTGTATTTTCCCAGTTCCAAAGAATTCAGGTGTTGTGCATATGCTCTGTAGTGACTTCATGCTCCTGCACCAAAATTGGCCTTTCTGCCATTTATGCTCCCGTCTCTTTGTACCACTTGGAAGTATTCAAGAGGAATCAATAACAAATCAACATAGAACGTAGCAAATTGCAAAAGCATGACAATCCAAAAGTGTTCATCGGCAAAGGAGGTGGGTCGCTATCTCACTTAAACCACAAGATTTCACAGTAAAATCTCAGGCGGGGGATGATCCTTGGACAATTCTTCAATTCGATTAATAACATTTCGGGCCAAACTACCATACGCTTTGGAGACTGCAGAATCAGGCGCCGATATAACGATGGGAACACCTTCATCGGAACCTTTTCTGATCTCTACTTCTAATGGTATCTGAAACAGTCAGATACAGACTCATTAGAACAGATTAGTGGATGGTTGTAGTGAGAAAAGTTGCCATCATCAAAGCCGTTGATTAACTACATTCCATCATACATATTGTAGGAACAAATGGTTTTTTCATTAGTATTTACGTACAAACAGATGTGGTAGAATGATACAGCAGGCCGGTTTCATTGCAACCCAAATAACGAAGATTATATTTTGTGTGGAATGCTATATTCTATTATTTTTTGTAGTTCGTTTTTTAAGTGATGCACACATTGATGATTGAGGTGGATCATATAATAATGTTCAATATGTTTTATGCCAATTGGTTGCTTAGTCTGACCTGCTCAAAGTTTCGATGTAATAACAGCTTTCTAAAGTTCAAAAACCTTTTAAGCCCATTATAAACCCAAAAAAAAAAAAAAAATGGAAGAATCTACTTACCATCATCCTCTCAACATCCTTTGATGTGACATTAAATGATAGGCTCGCAAGTGAAACATAATAAATAGTCTTCAATAATTTAATACCACATCATGGGATGATAAGAGGATGATGGTAAAATGAATGATGAGTAACATTACTCTAAAAATATATGAAGCAAAATTGTTAGGTAATGAGCCAGTTTTACCTCAAATCTTGTTTCAACCATCAAATGACAAAATAAAAGTAATTAACATACCTCGCCAACACAATCCAAGCCCATTTCAGCAGCTAACTTACGAGTCCCTCCTTTCCCGAAGATGAATGAAGGTTCACTGCAATGTGGACACTTAAAGTAGCTCATGTTCTCTACAAATCCCAAAATCTGTCAATGAAAGCCGAATTCTATTTAAATGATGGTTACTGGACTTGAACTTCATCTGAAGCAAATTTCAAAACTCTGCTTTGCGTGCGCACACACAGAGTTATGAGATGCATTAAGTTTCTTGTCAGTTCACAAAACTCTCTTTGAGATAGAGAGATAGAGCCGCACTATGTCACATGAAAAGAAAACTACATGCATGCATCTCCTCATGTTTGCATGGTTCTACATGCTATTGTCATTATCATTAATTAGAGATTGAATTATCCCCCTTTGCCATTCGTTAGTACCATTTGCATAGTGAATATATCTCTATTATATATCTATATATTCATAAGCAGAAATCTCAGAAACGATTAACAATTATTGCAACCATTAATATTCATAAACCACACGGTCATGTTATGAACTATAAAATTGGTGAGAATATTCAAATCACATGAAGTTGAGATATAGGAATCAATAACCTTTGACACATGGCATCCACTTTGACACTCAAACTTGACTAAAACATATTATACGCATCGAAAAAGCAGAATCAACAATGTAGACAACAATTCAACATGTCAAAAGTTCAGGGCCTCTGGTAGAGAAAGCAAGAGAGATGAGCAGGAAGAGAAGAAGAGATGATCATACGGGAACTTGGACTTTGGAGAACATTTTAACTCCTCTACGAGCATCCATTAATGCCACATCCTGAGGAGTCGAAACAATCAATGCACCTGCCAGAAACGTAACCAAGGTTAAAAACAACCAAAGAACGATTCTACAACAAAATATAACAACAATAAATGTTGAGGGGAGGGGGTATTTGCAAATAAATGCAATGATAATTTGAACACTTTATTTAATGATGGAATGTGATATTATACTGAAAGTAGTTAAATAATTAATATCCAAACATGAAAAGGAACACGATGCCCACAGGTCTGTCTTATCAGAACATCCATTATTGCTTCAAGTGCCATGCAAGACAAAATAGAAAATGCTAGTTTCAATGTAATGCAAAAGACATCAATGACAGTTCCCGAAGAATGATCAGAAGATGTTAATGAGACAATATAAACACAGAAAAGTCAACCCAGTTACAAAAAAAATCAAATTTCTTGGTGTCCAATTAAGATCAACAGCTATTCAGTAAATGCACCAAGACACCATTCAGTTTCATCATGAATCAATACAGATGACTTTGTCGGGTTGCCACTTTTTAAAAGGACATTTTACAATGAAAGTACTTCCATCTGAATAGTGATAGGTAGATCCCAAGCTCATGTGAGCTTTGATACGATCAAAAGAAAGGCTGGAGAAAAATTTCTTTATTTTTTATTTCTTTGAATCTTCAACCTTTTCTTTCTATTGATGATTTTGCAGGTATTGAGGGAACTATAATTTTGGAGACTTTGCTGTCCCAAAGTTGTAAAGTATCAGAAAGGCATATCGACATTCTCTCTTTTATAAAACCAATGGTAGTCAGGCAATTCCTAACACATCAGAGCATACAAGAGAGCCTCCAACAAATACAAAACAGCAAAGAAGGAAAAAGAAATTGATGCAGAACCAAGTCAAGGAATCAATAATGTGACTCTGTTATGCTACAATCCTTCTGGTTGTGTTGTCCTGTGCTCGCTATTTAATTTTTCGTTGGCTTACAGTTTGTACTATTCACATCCTAATCAATCATGACAAGTTCCATACTCATCCAGTCCAGTTAAGGGATTACACCAAAACAGGATTGGAATGGAACTGAACCAGGCAAAGGGCTGATTCACTAGTTTTCATCAATCATTGGCTGATCACCTTTATTAGTTTTCAATTGTAAAAGGAATGTGTTGAGAATCACGTGCATACAGGATTATCATATAATTTGATACAAAGTCTCTTTCAGATTTAAGCCACTCAACAGTTGCTGATGCGTCTACTTTTAGCTCCAGAGACACCCATTAATGCAAGAGACCCAAAGCCTCTAGAATTATGTTGATGAATTTTTCAACTACCTGATAAATGCACCAATTGAGAAATAGCTATCTGAGCATCACCAGTGCCAGGGGGCATGTCCACTACAAGAATATCAAGATTCCCCCAGTTAACGTCTCTGACCATTTTTCCAAGAGCATTCCCTACCTGCAAGGATTCAGCTAAGTTTCTAAGAACAAGAAATGAAATAACTCTAAACCCAGATTCTTTGGAGTTCAAGGCCCAAGTTGACAACATTTTAACAAAAGGAAAGGGGAAAAAAAGAAAAAGAAAATGCAAGACCTTCATGAAGGGAAATGAAATCGGTTTCTTCAAAAGTAATCACTTGGAGACTATGTTTTGCCATTAAAAGGTCTAATGAAAAACTAAAGCTGCCAGAGTCAAAGGTGAGAAAGTAACATTTAGAAAAATTCCAACTCTTACAGAACACTTCAAGAAACAGAGAGAAATGAAAACATAATACAATAGAATCTATTTCATACTTTTCACCATCAAAGTTAACATTGTGGTTCCCTTGGATGAATGTAAAACAATTTATATTGCTAACCCCAGACGAAAAATAATTTCCAACTTGAAGGGAAAAGAGCAGGGAAAGCAAATAGGGATTCAAATTCATCAACCAGTGACATTCACACTATTTTTACCCTGGCCTTTCTGCTTCCATCTTTTCCATACATCTAGTATTCATTCTCTCTCATGAAAGTAATATTTTTAGATCCTCTATATAGGTATGTCCAGACTCAAGCTAATCATAAATTTAATAATTAATAAAAAGGAATTTCAATTTACGCTTTCTGTGCTTTTTCCTTGACATACACACGATGCAACTCATAGTAGGTTTTTGACACTAAACGGCAGCTATAAAGCTTACGAATTATTAGGCACAAAAGAATATGGCCAATGAATCCCACGATTTTCCTTTCTTTGATGTCCAAAACCATATCAACTTAACTAGGCCTAACTCTGCAATTAAATAGGGTCTAGTTTTATTTTTTGATAAGGATCAATTTTTTTACAAATGTGAAAGGCTTTAGCCCTAGCACACAGGATGCATACAGAGGTCTACACCTATCTAGACAGGGGAAAAAGAATCTAATTATGCCTTATTAATCTTGGTCAAATTATAAGACACAATGGGAGCTTCTACCCCATTCTTCACATTATTTCTCCATTTTATCATCGAGAATTTTATAGAGATATGAGAGAAAGGAAGAAGATTAGTTAGGGCTTGCTGCAAAGGGGAAGGCCTTAACACCAAACTATATTGTTGCCACCAATTAGTGACAGTTGCACTGCTTCCCAATCTAAGAGCCTGGCACCACGCTCGCCAAGCTTAGCATCACATCAAGTCAAGCCCTCGATTCAAATTAACAACCTACAGCAACCTCATCTCCTAGTCAGCTATCAAACCAAGAGCCCATCACTGCCTCACTCAATTGCTTATATCATAATCAACATCCAAAGCTTCACCATCAACATTATATTCACCACACCATCAATCCAGCCAAAATTAATCTCAATGTTAAGTGTTAGACATGATGTTGAGTTTCAGCAAACACTACCACCAATCAAGTCATATCAAACACTCAAGGTAACAAGAGAGGTAATTTTTGCTATAGTCAAAGAAGGACATGAATCATGATCCTCTTCATATAATTATTCTTCTAAAAATTCTCTCTCTCTCTCTCTCTCTCTCTCTCTCTCTCTCTCTCATTAAATTTAATTTCTCTTATTAAATAACGGCATGTTTCTTAATCAAGGGACATAACCACCAAAATTCAGTTGGCTGACATTTAAACCAATTTGGCGTACATCCCATGATGACTGACTAAAACAATTATACTGAATGTTAACTTTATATCTTCAAACGTACAGTAATAATATAATCCAATGTACTTGCATACCAATTTCTTACATCTACTCATATATCTGGATCATTTATCCTGTTGTATTTCTCTTTTATCAGTAAATTCTCTTAAAAGGGACCAAGGGTGTGCAATCCCTGTAAATTACATGCAAGAAAGGATTTTGAAACTATCATCCTCTACATCATTCCAATGCTGTACGATCCCCATTAGACGACATGTTTAATGCATAAATAAACAATTTAGTTGACACATCTCAAACAAGATACCTAAGTTAACTGGTATGGCCATATTATCTATTATAGATCAATGAGAGATTTCTTCAAAATGAGTATATCCAAGCACAAACCATTAGCATCTAAGCTTGGAAGATATAAAAGGAGTTTAAACAACTTCATCTTCAAGCAAGAAAGGATAATAAAAAGGCACTAAAAATTATGCTGGCATACCATGGGACCTCTCCAGACAAATGCAGCATCTGTATCCACAAGCAATCCCATTGACATACACTTGATTCCATAGTTCTCAATTGGAACCATTTTCTTATCTGCTCGAGAAAAACAAACATAGGGAATAGTCTCTGTATTAGTAATTGAGTAACAGATTGTGAAAAGGAGTCTACTTGTACATATAAAAAAGAAAAAGAAAGATAAGTTGCTTTGTATGGCTAGAGCCCACACGAAATAAAGGCATGAAATGTAGATTAGGGAGAAGAATAATGTGCTAATTTCATCAATTTATAAATAAAATAATCGCGAAACAAAAATAGAGGACCCGACCAACATTTTTTCTCCTTTTGTTTTGTTGTTTTGGCCTGACAACAGCCTGACCATATAAATGGATTGAAGGTAACAATGTCTAACTGCATGTAAATATGAATTCTTTCCATATTAGGGATCACAACAACTAAGAAAATTTACACCTAATTGCTCATGAAAAAAATCTTAAAAAGTTTGTAATCGTGAAACATACAATGATTGCATACTAATTAAATGATCCAACATAACTAAACAAACGATATTCAAGTATCCCTAACCAGTTTCAACAGCAATGATATAGTTGGTACACATTCCAAAATTCGACAGGGGAATTCTATAGCACCATGGGTTAATATTAAGAGAAATAAGTACCTTCAGTCACCTCTGGTTTACTATTGATCTTCATCATAATGGGAACATTTGGTCCATACACATCAGCATCGAGCAAACCAACTTTCAGTTTCAACTTGTTAGCAAGTGAAACAGCCAAGTTAACTGCAAACCAACCAGTATGCATAAGCCCACAACAAAACTAGAACCAGCATGAAAGTATTGGTAGGTGTCTTGTCCTGCTTACATAATTATTAAAAAAGGGCCTGATGTTAAATTTGTTGATTCGTATTCACATTTACAAAGATGACAAGGTAAAAGCACATGTTGTGCTAGTTTGACCATGTTATTTCTACCACCAATTCTCTTTCTGGCAACCCACTGATAAAAAAGTTCCCTTTCCGGAAACCCAGTTTTACTCCAAGGAAATTCAATTACTTCAAATGGGATACTGTAACCCAAAACTAGAAAAAGTTTAATACACGTTTTTCTGTTGAAAAGAAAAGAAATCAACCCTCATTTTTACTTTTTCATAACACATATTTACTGAATATACACAAATGGTAGTTATCGTGCTTTATAAGCATATAATGCCACTGCAATTGCACTGTTTTCCAAACTGTTACGCCGCTGGAAAGAGACTGAAAAAACACTCTGATCAATGAGCCATGAATCCAAGTCCAAGTAGCCACCACCACCCCCAAGACACACACCTTATCCTTGCAATACCTAATCTATTTCAGCCAGGGCTCCAAAATTCACAATTTAGAGCAACCCATTGAGCCAAAAAGCAAATGATTAAAAACCAAAGCATAATTTAGAGTGTCATCAACACACCGAAAACACCATCAATTACTTTTCATCTGACTATCATAAGCACATCGAAGGTCAGTTTATACGAATGTAAGGCGATCCAATAGGCCAAAATTCAAATGCCAGGAAATATTACGATAAAGATTAAAAAATTCTTCACTCCATTGAAGATTACCACATAAAAAAATAAAAATAAAAAACCATAACCTAAAAGTCGATATCTAAATAAAAAATCGACAAAAAAATGAAAAAAAAAACCGAAAAATACCTGCAGTGGTGGACTTGCCCACACCACCTTTGCCAGAAGCAACGGCAATAGCATGCTCAACCCCTTCAATATGAAGATCCTTCTTGACGCTTGAAAAACTCCTAATACCTCCAAGCCTCTACACATAACTATTCAATTCCTTCAAACGACAACAATAACGGCAACAAAATTTGAGAATTATAAAGCAAATAACTTACAACGAAAGACCTGAAAAACCCCTCCATGAATTCCTTTGTAAGTCAAATGAGAATCCTACGGGAGTAAAGGAATGCACTTGCGGGCTGCGGCTTCTTTTTTGAACTGAAAAATGACAAAGACGAGATCTTTATCGCGTCTGGGAGATTTAATTCAGTCGGTGTTACAGAAAGCTGGAGCCACCGTGCAACCCGTTTCAATCGAATTGCGTATTAATTTACATATTAATATTTATATTTTTATAATTAGATTTTTTCGTTTCAATTTCTAATTTTCTTCAGGGGTCCATTAAAGCGTTCTATGGGCAACCAAAAAACAAAAAAAATAATAATGATATTACCTACGGAAACTTTCTTGGTATTATTTTTCTAAAACCAATCTTTCTCACGCGTATTGAGTAATAACTCCAATATAACATAAATTAATCTTATAATTTTATATAAAATTTGAATTTTAATATAACGTATAAATTTTAATTTTATAATATAAAATTAATATAACATAAAATGAGACATATAGGTTAATCAATTGCTAAAATTTTATTTGAATATGATTTTATTTATCTGTAAAATTAAAAAAATCGAAAGTTTCAATTTTAGTAGAAAATCGATTCAATATCAATTCTTAAATTTTCAAAATCAGTATATACCAATTTAGCTATAAAAAATATTCAAAATCGGATCAAACCGAACTAGTTAGAGTCCTAACTTTGATCCTTGGTTCAATCACTCTACATACTTTGACATTGGGATCTGTTGAGTCAAAATATATATTGAGAGAGTATAAACAAAATTTTTTGCTTATTTTAATGATCCTTGCATTCAAATGAAAATACTTCAGCTAAAAGTTGATGAAAATTATATTAGTTTTCTAGAAATATAGCCAACCCCAAAATTTTGAAATAAAACCCAAAAAAATAATATAGTTTTTTCAAATCTCAAAACAAAAGATATATTAAAAATTTATATTCAAATATTTTTAATTTTATAATACTTTTATTAAATTTTTTCTCTTTCTTTTCATAAAATCCAATAAAACTTCATTACTATTCACATAATCTTAAAATATTCTAACTGTCCAAACGAATCCTAAAAGCAACACAAATGAGGTTTCACTTAACTTATTGCATTCATTAAGCCATTTAGATGTCATCCACATTCCCCAAATCAACCACATAAGAGTGTTAGAAAAGAAAATTTGATATGTTATTTTATTGTCTACATGTAGGAACTTATAATGAGGATTAGATAAAAGAAAGCCTAGTGCTGCCTAAACTTGAGCATTTTAGTTTGAAAATAAGGAAATTTGTTAGGAAAAACAAATTCCATTAAAACATTATTAGAAAATTATTCATTTGACAATAAAATAAACTAGAAAAATGCATTAATTCGAGAATGTTCCCATGAATTCAGAGGTAATAAACCAATTCGATTGGATGGGAAATAATATGAGTTTAAGCCAATGATAGCCAAGAAAGGAGCCAAAATCTGATGTGTTTTTTAATTTTAAATAGGGTTGGATGGTAAAGGAGTAAATGAAAGGTAAGTATGTCGTATGCTTATTTTTTTTTTCTAGACCAATTTTTTTTTTTTTTAATCACAATAGGGATTAATTAGGATATTGCAAAATTGAGTAATGATATTTATAGTCATAAAGTATAAAAGTGTCCTTCATTCATTTTGAAAAAAAAAATTAAATAAATATAAGATTTACATGAAAAAATTAATATTTTAATAATAGACTATAAGTGTACAATACTTACATAACTCCTAATTTTATGTAGTATATTCATTGATCTTTGTATTCAAGAGGAGGATTGCATGGATTAATTGGTTTGGACTTAGTTTCAGTTAGAACTGAGCTCTTTAAAATTTTATCACATACGTCATAACTAGAAATATAAGAAACGGTCTCCATTACAACCTAGGCCAGAATCTTTACGACACATTGGAGACTATCTATGCAACAAAAAACAAGAGAGAGAGCATGGGGGGGGGGGGGGGAGAAGAGACAAAGATTGTATTACAGTTTTGAAAGTTTTGAACTTTCCTTTATTTGGAATTTTGGCAACCAAACAAATATCCTAAATTGTTGGTTTTAACGGTCACTCACTTTCCTAGACACAAATAGGGACCTATTTGTAATTTCTTATTTCCCTTTTTCTTTTCATCCATTAATTTCTTTGTTTTCTTACATTTTCTCTTGCCCTTTTTTGCTTAATCACCAAAATTTGTAGCTACGCCTCTCCTCCTTTGGTTCTTTCATCATTGTTCTTGACCAGGTATCTAAATTTGTTCCTTTTTGCTTGAATTTATTTTTGAATGTACATTGTGTTTATCTATGATCCTTTTGATCTTTATTTATTCATGTCCTTCTATTCCTCATTAAATTTGTGTTTATTTTTTAATCATTTCAAAACTTTCATGGAGTGCCAATCTTGCATGTTACAATCTCTAAAAAGACGGGCCGGTTTTTATCTAGCTTTGAAGATATTCTCAATGTGCATGCATGAATTGAGTTTAAGTTTTGTTTCTCACATTTAATTGGGTGGTATTTCCTTGTGGTTGAATTTATATTCTGGTTTCTATAAGGGTTGTTTTGTTGGTTGATTCTATGATGGATTGTCGCAATTAGATATACATTTTCTTCTATCAATTCCCTAGATTGGGTTTTCTCATTGTCTCCTTTTGTCAATATTTTCCCGATGGGGATTTGGGACTTTACTCAATTGCCCACATGTTTGAAGATCTTGTTTACTTGAAGATTCTTGGCACTGTACTATACCCAGTTGTTTCTTATGTCTTGCATTAAAAAATTAGTGTTTTGATTTGATTTTATTGAAATCCAATAAAATTTGAACCTCGCATGATATTGAAAATTGAGTTGTACATGATATTTTTATGCCTTTCTTAGAGACAGGTTTTCCTCATTTCTTTCTCTCTATAAAGGAAAATCTATTCTTCATATTCCTTACAGTTAGATTTTATCTATTAGTTTGATTGTTACCTAATTGTCTTCATGAATTTTCTCTTTTGGTTATTAAAGCTTACAATTGCATTTTGGTTGTTCCTAAGTTGTTTCATTGTTTTGATCTACCTTTGTGTTTAGGTCAATGATTGTGCTTAGGATGAGAGTCTCAACTTTGAGAACTGGGAGGAGTTGGATACCTATCTTTTTGACAAATTGAACCTTTCCTCCTTTCCTTGATACACAAAATTAAGGAAACTCATGCAGCGTTTAGAATAATTTGTGATGATATGGCAGCAATTGGAAATTCATTTGTCAAAGTAAGGAAGAGTTCATCTGGGTTTACAGATGTCCTGATATCTACAGCTTGTGAATGGTTTTTAATATTTCTGCTGCTCGTTGATGCTATATTATTATATTTTCTAACAAAATTTGCAAGTTATTGTAACTTACAACCTCCTTGTATTTTGTGCTCGAGGATTGATCATCTCTTAGGCAATGAAAAACCCAAATTTTATCAGCATATGCTTTGTAGCAACCATAGATCAGAGATATCATCTTTGATTTCTTGTCACATTCATGGTAAGCTTGTTAGTGGCAGTGGAATGTGTGAGGATTGTCTTTTGTCATTTACCATGAAGAACAACTCAAGCCAAGAAACACACAGGTTGTTGGTCAGTATATTGGGAATGGATCTTGTTGGTTATGGTTTCCAGAGCACGTTACAGAATGATGATTTTATTTCTAGTTCCAAGAGTACAAAGCTATGCTCTTGTTGCAATAAGCCTTGGAGGTCAAGACAAAAGGCTCAAAGACTACAACAACTTAAATTACCTATGAGTGGTTTATCTAGTAATTACATCCATTTATCGAGCCATAGCCAGCTAAACCGCCGACATAGGTTGAAGAAGATAAGGGATAAATTTTTTGGTTTAGAGACATCTCATTTGCTTGGAAAAAGTGGCTTTGATTCCTTGTTGCATGTTGGATACTCCAAGTTGAAGATCACTTTTGATTCTGAGTATGAGGTCCCATTTATTGATGATGATGGAGGTGGTCATGTAATCCCTAAAAAAAGTGAGCCTAAGGGAGATTCTAAAGTTCAATGTACATCAAAAACTCCCACCAAAACAATTCCCAAAGGTTTAGATCTAAAGCAGCCAACCCATCATTATAATCCTATGTCTTTACTTGTAGATCCATCTGTGCAACCTGATGTTAGCCAACCCCAAGATATGGAATTCTTGGTTTCAAATGTTGCTACTGACCATGGATTGAGTGAACTTAATTGGCTCCAAGTCAATCAAAAGTTTGACCCTTATGCATTGCCTGAGCTTACTTCACTAGATGACATTCCTCAAGTAGCCAATGTAATGGAAGTATCTTCTGGAGAATCAACAAAAGGCTCTCTCATGCTTTCTCATTTTCAAAGATCGAATTCTATTGCACCAGTTGAGCTTATTACTCTTGATGACAACCACCCATCTGTTGAAGCATCAGCAGAGAAGTGTACTCTCTCTCTCTCTCTCTCTCTCTCTCTCTCTCTCTCTCTCTCTCTCTCTCTCTCTCTCTCTCTCTTTTCTCTCTCTCTCTCTCTCTAATTTGTGTGTGTGTGTTTGTATCTATGTATAATTTGTTACCATTAAAGTAACCCCCTTATTTAAAATCATTAATTTCTAGTTGCAGATGCTACTGGAACAAGTGACCTTGGACATGTGTCTATCAATGAGAATGAGGAAGTATTAAATTCAGTGTGTACAGCATATGGAACATCTACTCATGCTGATCAGGTCATAAAGGACCCTGCTATTATGAAGTCGATTCATTTGGATCCTAGAGATGTGTGCAAATCGGTCATCAATGATAAGGAAATAGAAATATATGATATTGTTACAGGACAACCTATTGGCAGGGAAATTGATAGAGTTAATGAAGAATTAAAGCTATTGCCATCGCACGATTTTTTTGCTGAGCAGATTATTTTATCATCAAGTAGTACAAGTCCTGTAGTGCATGGTTGTGATGAGCAGACAATTGATACTCTCAATTCTAATGGAAATTTAACTCTGCAGAAATCAGTTTTCGTGGAATCAGGTCTTGAATCTTGGGATGCAAGTTTAAGTCAAATTGAAGGTGAAAATCTTCTTGATAAGTTAAAACAACAGGTTGATAAAGACAGGAAATGCATTAGAGATTTGTATAAAGAATTAGAGGAAGAAAGAAATGCATCTGAAATAGCGACAAATCAAGCAATGGCCATGATAACGAGGTTGCAGGAGGAGAAGGCAGCACTCCATATGGAGGCCCTTCAATACTTGAGAATGATGGAAGAGCAAGCCGAATATGATGTAGAGGCACTAGAGAAAGCTAATGATCTCCTAGCTGAAAAAGAGAAAGAGATACAAGATTTGGAAGCGGAGGTAGAATTTTGTAGATCAAATTTCCCCACTGAATTGTTGGCAGAGATTATACATGAGAGAAATGATGGTTTGAAAGAAGAATGTGTCGTTTTGAAAAGTACTATTGTCCCATCCATAATAGATAATGAAAATGTCCACTATAAGTCAATGAGGACTGAGGTACCTAAAAGCAGTGATAAACCTTTCGTTGCCAAAAGTCCTTGCTTAGAATTTGAAGAAGAAAAGTTGTACATTTCACAACGTTTGAAGAATTTGGAGAGGAAGCTTCATCAATTTTCTTGTGATAGTACTCTATCCAACATGCTTAACGGTGGACATTTTGAAAAATCAATGACAGGTATAAATGATCGAGAAAAATATATTACTTGTAAGATGAGTCATCAATCAGATTGTCAAATGGAAGTGAAAGGTTCGTGTATGGAAAATGACTTACATATATCTAATGGAAGCCTTACTTCTCATGAGGGGCTAGCTGGTTCAAATTGTGATAATCACTATATTAGTGAAGGGAATAATTTTGTCAATTCAAGTGGGGAAAAGCATTTGATGCACCAAAGAGAAATTGATTTTGTTGTTCTTGGAAATGAAATATTGGACCTTAATGAAAGATTGCAAGCACTTGAAGAAGATAATGATTTTCTTGAACAGAGTCTTAATTCTCTTCAAAACGGAAGTGAGGGATTGCAATTTGTTCAGGAGATAGCTCATCAACTGCAAGAATTGAGAAAAATTGGGATAAGATTGAGATGTCAATCTATTACTTGAATGAAATGCATTGTAACATGGTAAGCATACTAAAAAAATTTAGTTGTACTGATTTCACACGCATTTTAGTATATAAAATTACAATAAAATATAATATTTTTGTATGTTAATTGGTTTTTATTTATTTTTAAGTAACAAAATTTAAATGTTAATGCCTATTCCATAGTAAATATAGGATTATCATATTATAGAATCTTCATGACTAGCAAAAGTCTCTTCTACATTTTCAGATTTTGAAAACTCTGAATCTTAACAAATGTCATCCCTTGATGAACCAATAAAACTTACCATCTCTTGTTTCTACCAATGTTGAGTAGTTTTTTTAGGTATAACATTGATCTCCATAGAGTGTTGAATTAGAAAAACAAAATCCATTTTTGAAAGATTATTAGGCAATGATTGTTTCTTTACACTTTCTCCATCCCTAAGTGGTCTAGCTAAGGTTTTATGTACATTAAAAGGTTAAGTCAACAAGACAATTGATCTTGTTGTGAAGTTATTAGCGTTTAGGTGTATTATGTAGAGGAAAGATACATGGATCCCTCCGGTGAAGTCCTAAACTTTACAGATTGACAAATGATAGAAAATAAGTTAATACCCCTGTTGACTGGCATAATGGATGTAGATAAATAGCTCTTGCAAACTCTTGGTATTGGAATTGACATTTAGGCATAGAGTAAATGAAATGATTGTTCTTCTTAAAAGAATATCATCTTCGTTTACTATTGAGAAGTGGTTTATTGTTTCCTTATTATTAAATTCTTAAGACTGACTTACAAATATTTAAATATTTATTTCCTTATAAAATTTGGAACATCACACTGTTGGCTAATAAAGCACAGTTTTACACTGAGCTATATATCAGCTTGTTAATATTTCAATTATTGAGTTAGGATCATATTGTGGAGATTGAAATATGTGGGAAAAAAAATATTTTGTTAGGATAACTAGGATATTCATTACTATATTTACTAGTAAATTTTATGAAATTGTTGATAATTGAGTGAACTCATTTTGCCTACAAGGCAAACAAAATCTACGCTAATAATGATTTTGTTTTTGTGTTTTGTTCGTTAAGTGAATACATATCAAGTTACTGATAACATGAGAACTTAATGCAGATTTGATTAGTTATACATATAGAGTTTGTCACGCTTGCATTTTAGCTTCAAATTTATATTCCTGGCATTGTAAGTCTAAATTCGAACTAAGTTGACATTCATTCTTAATTGTATTACTTTTGATCTCTCCAAGTCTGAATTTATTGTGTTGCTCTTTTGGTATTTTGCACCTTTTCTTCATCTTCTTCCTATTATATAATTTTTTAGATGTATGCCAAATCACTACAAGGGATCCAGAAAACAAAACAAGACTAAATGAATATTTCATCCAGTTGTTGGGAGCAAGAATTGAAGAAGTCATGGTTTGTTTTTCCAATTCGCCTGCAAATATGAAAAACCAAGGTAAGATTTTGCGTAAAAGTACTATATTAAGTTATTGGAAAAACAAGATTTATTTATTAGGAAATAGGATGATTATAAGCTATAGAAGTAATCTCGCGTCCCCCTCTCTTGACCTATTGAGTTTATTGAAAAGATGTCAAGGTGTGTCATTGTACAATGAATGGTTTTTTCTTTTTCTTTTTCTTTTTTTTTTTAGCTTACTTTCTTGTTTTCAAGTTTGCTCAATCATTGGCAAACCATTTCAACTGTAAATTCTTACTTATAATTATTTCAGTGCTTATAAAGATTATAGATGAATGTAATTCCAGATATTTTCCCATGCATACTGCAACTTGCAAATAGAGTTCGTGCAACATTCTACTCCTGTTTCTTTCACAACTCCTTAAAGTAACGCAAAATTTTCAAATTTTTTTTTATTAATTATTATTTACTATTGAACTTGTTAATTAACAAATAGAATAGATCCCAAACGGTTATGTTTTTTCTTTTTGTATTTAATGGAATAGTCGATAATGACTAATTGAATTGGTTGCTTTTCCTTTTCTACAATCATTGAAATTCCTTCCCGGCCAATTCAAATGCTTTGTTATCATGCCATTTTTCTTTTTCTTTTCATGAGGCAATGTTATGCCCTAAGCAATTCCATAAGATGTAGTTCATGTATTCATATGTAGTTGTGTGTGCGTGTGTGTAATATATACACCCGGCCTACTTATCTTCCTAAGATATACAATTTTGAATATCATCAGTTTCTCTCTTCTAACTACAAGAAAAATAAATATTTATGACAAGTTATATATTTGTGATGAGAATAGACTTATTTTAGTAGTGTTATGAAGAGTGTCAACCATTTAGATCAAAACACATGTCAAATGATAAGAAAGGATGCCAGCCCATGTGGAAAGGCTCGAGTAATAGATTGCTGAGGTGAGCAGAAGTTTGCTATTTTTTTGTTAAATCATGTGTAATCTATAAAAGGGTCAATTGGTTGTATTTTGTAAAAGAGGATGGATGCTAGAGATAATACAGAAGAGAAGAGAGAATAATATCGAGTGATAATCATTTAAGAATTGAGAGGTATTGAAGGAAATGTTCTTGGAATCTCAAAGTTGTATTTGATCATCAATAAAGGCTCTTGATTGTTCCTGCCGTGGATGTAGATCAAAAGGATCGAACCATGTAAATTCTCAGTGTCTTGATTATTTATATTTCAATTGCTTTATATTTTCTGCAAGTTTCTTGATAGTCTTGGCAAGCCAATTATGTACTGGCTTGAATAGGAGTTATAATTACAGCAAGTGGCATAAGAGCCAGGCTAGACGGGGACTGCCAAGTTTGATATTGAGAAATTTAATGGAAAGAATGATTTTGGGTTATGGAGAATAAAGATGAAAGCTCTTCTAGTTCAATAGGTTCTTAAGGATGCACTTCTTAGTGAAAAGAACTTAAGTTATTTATCAAACAAGGAGAAATATGAGGTTTTACAGAAAGCTCACAACATTATTCTTTCTCTTGGTGATAAAGTCTTAAGGGAAGTTGCAAAGGAGGAAACAACAGCTGCAGTCTGGCTTAAACTAGAAAATCTATACATGACAAAATCCTTGGTAAATCAACTTTAGAAGAAGACATGACTCTACACATTCAAAATGAATCCAGGTATGCCTATGGAAGAACATCTTGATGAGTTTAAAAAGATAATCTTGGATCTTGCAAACATAGACATAAATATAGAGGATGAGGATTAAGCCATTCTGCTATTAAGTTCTTTGGATTCTTCACATGCTAATCTTAAAGAAACCATGATATATGGTAGAGAAAGTTTGACATTAGATAAAGTACAATCTATTTTACAAAAGTAGAGAATTGCAAAATAAGGTAGAAACTAAAATTGAAACTGGAGAAGGTTTGGTAGTAAGGGGTAGACCAGAAAAATATATTCACAAAGGGAAGAGTAATAAGGAAAGATCAAAGTCAAAAGGAAAGCAATTGAAATGCTTCATCTGTCATAAAGATGGACATTTTAAGAGGGATTGTCCAAAGAGGAAACAAAATGTGGGAAATAAACCAAAGAAGGACGGGAATGCAGCAATGGTGCTGGATGGGTATGACAGTGCCGAGGTCTTGAATATCTCAGATGTGGATTCAAGAAAGGAATGGATCCTAGATTCAATATGCTCATTCCACATGTGCCCCTCTAGATCATGGTTTGATACATTCACAGAGATGGATGGAGGACATGTAATTCTTGAAAACAATAAATCCTGTAAAATTTTGGGGATTGGGTTAGTAGGGCTAAAAATGTTTGATGGTATGGAAAAATTACTACAGGAAGTAAGATACATACCTGAGCTGAAGAGAAATCTTATTTCTCTGGGAATGCTCGATCAATCTGGCTGCACCTTCAAGTCATAATCTAGAATGCTAAAGATTGCCAAGGGTTCTTTGTTAGTGATTAAAAATGGGCTATATACATTAGTGGGCAAGACAATCATTGGTGATGCATCACCCCTACAAAGTAGAATGGAAGACAAAGTTAGACTATGGCACATGAGGCTGGGTCATATTAGTCAGAAGGGTCTTCAAGAGCTGAAAAAACAAGGTTTGCTAGGAAAGGAAAGACTTGGAGAACTACCATTCTATGAGGATTGCATATTTGGAAAGGCTACAAGAGTTAGTTTCAAAACAGAAACACACCAAACAAAGCAAACTTGGGACTACATTCATTCAGACTTATGGGGGCCTGCAAGGATCACTTCACATGGTGGAGCAAGATATTTTTGATCCATCATTGATGACTATTCAATGAAGGTATGACTTTACATTCTAAAAAATAAGTGACACATTTGCTAAGTTCAAAGAATGGAAAACACTAGTTGAAATCAGGTTGGCAAAAAGGTTAAAAAGTTAAGGATAGATAATGGGTTGGAATATTTGTCAAATGAGTTTAATGTTTTTTGTCACAGGGAGGGCATAACTAGGCACAAAATAGTGAGGGAAATCTCTCAACAAAATGGTTGAGATGAGATGATGAGTAGAACCATTTTGGAGAGGGTAAGGTGCATGTTGTCAACCTCAGGATTACCAAAATCATTTTGGGCTGAGGTTGCTGTAATAGCAGTACACCTAATAAATAGAAGCCCTTCTTCAGTTATAGACTTTAAAACACCACAAGAAATGTGGTATGGAAAACCATCTAGGTATGACCACTTAAGAGTTTTTGGATGTGTAGCATATGCACATACAAAAACTGATAAGCTAGAACCTCAAGCACTTAGGTGCATTTTTGTGGGCTACCTAGATGGTGTTAAATGATACAAGCTATGGATTAATGAACCTGGAAAACAGAAATACATAATTAGTAGAGATGTGACATTCAATGAATTGCAAATGGCTTGAACACAGAAAAATAAACAAGAATGTTAAGCTCAGGACATAAATCAAGGCGGAGAAAACTCTTATAATTTGGTAAGAGACAGACAAAAGAGAGTTATCAAGGCACCTCAGAGATATGGGCAAGCTAAATTGATAGAATTTGCTTTGACAGTTTTTGAAGAGTAATTGATTTCGAGCCAAAATCATATAAGGAGGCCATGGCTAGTAAGGAGGCTGATGAGTGGATGCTTGCAATGCAGAAGGAAATAGAGTGATCTTTAAATAAGAATAAAACATGGGTATTGGTTTCTAAACCAGAGAAACTGAAGCTGATTGGATCTAAATGAATCTATAAAAGGTAAGAAGACATATCCAGGGTTGAGGTTCATAGGTATAAAGCAAGATTAGTAGCAAATGGATTTACACAGAGAGAGGGGGTAGATTACAATGAAATCTTCTCTCCAGTGGTCAAACACAGTTCAATAAGACCGCTACTTTCATTTGTTGCCTATCAAAATATGCATTTGGAACAACTAGATGTAAAGACAGTTTTCTTGCGTGGAGAACTCAATGAAGTTATATACATGCAACCACTAGAAGGTTTTACAATTGAAGCCAACATAAATCAAGTGTGTTTACTCAAGAAATCATTGTATGGACTTAAACAGTCCCCAAGACAATGGTATAAAAGATTAACTCTCACATGATTGGAAATGGTCTTAACAGAAACTACAATGATAGCTGTGCATATTACAAGCAAATTGAAGGGAATTTAATATATCTACTATTATATGTAGATGACATGCTCATTGCTAGTAAAGATGAAAATCAGATTGAACAAGTTAAATGTATACTCAAATAAGAATTTGAGATGAATGAGCTAAGCCTTGCTAAGAGAATATTGGGAATGAAGATAGTAAGGGAGAGGAAGAAAAGACTACTTTATCTATCTTAAAAGTCTTATATTTCCAAAATTCTAACCAAGTTTGGTATGGACTAGTTAAAAACCGTTAGTACCCCTATAGGACAACACTCAAAATTGTCAGTCACTCAAGCACCAGAAATTGATGAAGAGAGGGAATTCATGGAGAAAATTCCATATGCTAGCATGATGGAGAGCATCATGTTTGCCATGGTTTGCTCTAGACCATATCTAACTTATGTTGTTAGCATAGTCAGTAGATTTATGATCAAGCAACCCAGGAAAACCACATTGGCATGCTATCAAATAGGTATTTCAATGCCTTTCTAGTACAAGGAGTTTAGGCCTGAAGTTTGGTGGAAGTGTGCAACAAGGAAGTGAACTAAAAGGCTTTGTTGACTCAAATTTTGCAAGAAATATAGACACAAAAAATTCTTTGATTGGCTTTGTGTTTACCATTTTTAGAGGTGCCATTAGTTGGAAGGCAAATTTACAACAAGTAGTTGCCAACTTATCAACAATTGAGGCAGAGTATATTGCAATGATTGAGGCAATAAAGGAGGCTATATGGTTGAAGGGTATATCTCACGAATTAGGCATGCATGAAGGGAATATCACAGTTCATTGTGACAATCAGAGCACAATTCATCTTGTCAAAAATTAGGTATACCATGAAAGATCAAAACATATAGACATCAAACTGTACTTTGTGAGGGACATCATATCAGCTGGGGAGATTGAGGTAGAAAAGATCTCAACTGAAGAAAATCCATCAGATATGATGACTAAATTTTTGCCAACAATCAAATTCAGACATTGCCTTGACTTGATTAATATGAAAAATTATTAAGCCCTCATAGGCGAAACCTGTAGGAACAGTCAAGAGGAAGGAGGCAGCTAGCTCGTAAGGTCTAAATGCTTGTCAAGGTGGAGAATTGTTATGAAGAGTGTCAACCGTTTAGATTAAAATACATGTCAAATGATAAGAAAAGATGGCAGCCCATGTGGAAAGGCTCGAGTAACAGATTGTTGAGGTGGAGCAAAAGGTTGATGTTTTTCTGTTAAATCATATGTGTAATCTATAAGAGGGTCAATTGGTTGTATTCTAGAAAAGATGATGGATGCTAGAGAGAATACGTGAGAGAAGAGAGAATAATATCGAGTGATAATCCTTCAAGAATTGAGAGGTATTGAAGGGAATGTTCTTGTAATATCAAAGTTGTATTTGATCGTTAATAAAGGCTCTTGACTATTCATGTCGTGGATGTAAATCAATAGGATCGAACCATGTAAATTCTTAGTGTCTTGATTATCTATATTTCAATTGCGTTATATTTTTGCAAGTTTCTTGATAGTCTTTGGCAAGAAAATTATGTACTAGCTTGAATAGGAGTCAGAATTGCAACATGTAGGAAATCGTAATTTTTGTAAGAAATAACTGACATAAAATAAACAGTTTTCTTGTAGTGACTCTACTCTCGTTCTCTCTTCTACTGCAACAATTTTAACTTTTTGTGATGCATTAAAATTTGTGATCCAAAAAAAAGGCCAGTACTCCAAAAAAACCATTAGTATCACTTTTCCTATCATAACATGACATGATATTGCATATATTTTAAACTTGATGAACCATATTGATGCAACTTGACGCGCTATATATATATATAGATAGATCTTTGATAGTCATGAAGTGGTTGGAATATTTAAGATTCATGGGCTTTGAAAATCGAAGTAAACAAATTGTTACTAAAAGTAGCCGACGGCGATAATATCAAGAGGGTTCCCATTTTAGATAGTCAATATTCTGGCTCCCTGCAGCATATTGTTATATAGGTGTGAACTAGAGCAAGAAACCAAGCATTTAATATATATATATATATACATACACGCGAGCGCGCACATGTGCACTAAATAATTTATTGAAATTGGTTTTTCTCCCTAATGATTCTATATATTCGATCTACGCCTGCATAGTCAATTCCTATTGAATTGATGTAATTTAATCCATCGGCTCCAACGTTGGTTGCATTTTATTTTCTCATATATAGCTATAATATTATAGAAAGAATTTGATTGGTAATTTTGTAAGCCATAGAACATTGACATGCATGCATGAAGGATCGAGTAGCGTTCCACCTTCAAATTTTCGACGAGAATTACAGTACTTATAAAAAGGTGCGATGAAGTACTCAAACATATTAAGGCCAACCGTGTAAATTCACTAAAAGTCAACATGATAATTAGACGTGCACGACATGCTAAACATAATAAGGCAATGTCGTGCCCTAATCTAACGACATAGATATCCTATGCATGCATTCATATTCAAATAAAGCTGCGCTGCGAAGACTAACTAATCAAAGCTTTGATAACGAAAAAAATGCTTTGAAAACTTGTATAACAAACCACTTGAATCTACGTTTACATCTATATATACACCCCTTCCAATCAGGAAGAACTCACTCAAACATATATATATATATATATATATATATATCACATATATATTACACAGAACAAGAAAGAGATCAGAAAGGTGTACGTACGTACGAACAATGGAATCTGAATGTCCAGGTAATTAAGTTTTATTTCCAATTATAGTACTGAAATTGCCATATTATCATGTATTAGTCAGTACTGATCAAAGAAAGAACGATATTATAATATAAGAAATGATGGATATGCGTAGGTAAGAACTCATGGCCGGAGCTGGTTGGAGCAGAGAATAGCAACGTGCATGCAACTGTGCTGCTGGAAGGGACGCCGGTGACTAGGGACTTTAGGTGTGACAGGGTCAGGGTTTGGGTTAAGGAGAGTGGTGTTGTTTATGCAGTTCCTCAAGTTGGATAGCTAGCTACCTAGGCTATTTCAATGGCTTAAAGTACTGCATGCATGCTCCCCAGGCCGCCAGTACTTAATTGGTACTTGGAGATTTATGTAATAAATAAATTAATAATATGTAAAATAATTGTGCTAGCCATTGGTTGCGACGTTGGCTGGCCGCCTCTCTGTAAAACATTTCATTTGTCCAAATAATATATAAACACCATGACCCACAAATTCGTAGCCCTAGCTAGTAATTACCTGAACCTCAATTCCATGGACGTGCCCTTTCATTTTGGCCTGGGGTACCGGCTGGAAGTAATTGAGTTTCATTATTATTATTATTATTATCGTCGTCGTCGTCGTCGTACGTCGTGGTGAGGAGGACCACCTAATGAATGTACCCAAAGGCGCATATATAAGCTAGGTACTGGAGGCTTGCTATATTATATGCAGGTGGCCGGTAGTTAATGGGACGTTTTATCCCAAAGTGAGAGGTTTAAAGATTATCTCGAAATTATATTTTAAACCCCTCAATTGCCATATTTTTTAATATATGATCAAATTAACTACTACATGTCGATAATTTAAAACTTCTTTAAGAGAGTTGATGAGAAATAATACATGATGTGGCGGCACAATCTTAAAGCTGGCCAATTAGTCATCATGATCTACCCCTCGAAATGGACAAAAAATGAAAGTTTTAAATGCCAATAGATGGTATTAATAGTTTGGAATTCAATTAATTAATGAAAAAATGACTCGGTACTACTTTACGTATAGTACTGCCAGGGATGCAAAATACGTATGGTACTACTTTCAGTACTACATATTATACTATCTATGAAAAGTGAACAAGATATATATATGTGTGTGTGTGTGTGTGTATCCCTTGCATATATACGGATCAAGGGATCGAATTATTTTTACCCGAATTAATTAAGGCTTCCGCAGAACGTCGTGTATATATATATATATATATGTACGTGTGTATTCATATATAATTAAATTCATATATCTATATATATATATATAGATATATTTTTGTATATAACTAGATCGGTGTTTGAAGGTGACCACCAAGGCCAATCCGATCCCCAACCAGTCGTTCAGCTCGATCGGTTTCAGAAATATTAATATTTTGTATCCAGCCTTGGCCGGTCACCTAGCCTGTGCCACCAATCTGGTCTCTCTACTTGCAGTACTTGCATATATATATATTGGAATATATAAAGATACTGTACGTTGAGGATTGCAATGATCTCTTCTGCTGGATGAAATTGACGAGGATGAACTCTGACAAACACAACAATCGTAGAAAAGCTCGTGGAACAACCGCATCAGATTCAAGATTTGCCGTCCCAGATAAACACTTTCCCTATCCTCTGATCAAGTATTACTAACAGAATATATAAAGATATAATTGTTGAGAGTTGCAATGATCGATCTCTAACATATTGGGAATATTAGCTAGCCACCACCTCTGCTTTTTCAAAAATTTTCAGAAAAAAAAAGGCCGGTTAATCCTGCTGATCAAGATGATAGTACTACAACATTAAACATCAATAATTATCGCTAGCTTCCACTGCCATCTATATATCTGCAAGCTTATCGATCTCTCCCTTTCCAGATCCTTGCAGATGGTGTGTTCAACGGATCCATCCCCAAAAACCTAGCTATGAAAGAGTCTTCTCTTAAAGTAAAAGTTACAAAATCTCTCTTTATTCCAAGCTCTAACGTTAATTATTAAACCTACGATCAGATCGATGCGGTAGCTAATACTGCTGATCTTGTAAACTAGGTGATGACTCACTTGATCTACACATGATCTTTAATATTTAAGCTAGTAGTACTGGATCGATCTTCTTGGTTATTTTAGTAGTTATATATGTCATGATCCTCCCATTCACGCCAACGTTAACTCCTTTGAAAGCAAGCTGCAGGTTTAAACCTTAAAATTTTATAATATTCTTTGATCATACTCATGTATATATACAAAGATGGTGTAAAATTTTCTGAGATAATTAAAGCTTCTGATCTTTTTCTAGCACTTGTGGGCATATATTCAGCTTTGAGGTTCCACTAATTGAAAATATCATAAATGAAGATGCGTTGCTTGCTTTGTTTTTGTTTAAGATACATACAGACCACTTAGAATCGTCGCGACAAGTCGACTCGGCCGTGATCTTAATTATCATCATCATCTCTGATCTTCGATCCACTAATCAGACTGTTACTAAAAGACCGGATGCTCGTGTTTTAAAGTAATTAATGAATAATTATCAATTTCAAGTAATTATATAGAGAGAAAGTGCTACATCAACATGCACATCTCCATGGGATAAGAATTAACATGATGATCGAGCCACCAAGTCATGACTTTATAGTGGTTTGCTGATGATCAAATTAAAGTCCAATATTGGCAAATTAAAGTCCAAAAGATTCGCTAAGCTTTAACTACCATTGGGCCCGTAATCTACGCAATTAATTGTAACCATACAATTATATATACATATATCTTTACCTGAGCTAGCACTGAATGTGTTGCCTTAGCTAGTCATGTGCTTGCATGTGCCCATATTAATTAATTAATATGAGTTTGTAAATTTCTGTTTTAAAGAATATTTTCCGATCCTTAATGTTCATTGAAATAAATGTAGTCTAATTCCTATATTATACGCTAATTATCAACTCATGATTGGCTTTACATGATATAAACTTGAACACTGATTAGCCAAATTAAGCTAAAAAACTTGCAGCTTGCACCTGATTTTTATATTAGTAAACTGTCCGGAATATAATTATAGCATATATATATATATATACTATGAAAAATATTTTAGCCACAAATAGATTATTATAAAAGTAATCATATAAATTGATATGACTTTATGTGTTTTATTAGATTGTAAAATTATTTTTATTATAAAATAAATTTTTGATAAATTACATAAAATTACATCAATTTGTGTAATATTTAAGAATGATAAGTATAACACTCCTCTCTCTATATATTATATTATATGAACACAGAATCAATATAGGCCAATGTAGAGGACAGCAGACATGTCACGATCTGGAGTCCCACATTAATCATTTGAATCATATTAATTAATTGTAAGTGAAGTAATGCGCATACTATCCCAAGATGATCCCAAAATACATTGAGATGGAAATATGAGAGATCAAAAGTGATGTGATTACGTATAAGATCATTCTCCCTCCCCTAAGCATTAAATATTAATAAAGAACTTAATCCTTTTTGAAGAATATTATATACAGGATTGATACGCCAAAGACTCACTATTCCTACGATCGATTGAGACGGAAGTACATCATGATTTGACGACTAGTGTGTGGTTAAGATGTAGGAAAATGCTGTGAGACCCTCTCCCTCGTGCCCCCTCAAAGTGAACCGCTAGTTACAAATTTTTTTTTTAATTTTTTTTACTGAGTAATTAAGAAAGTGATTTTAAGTGAATTGATATTTCTTTTATATTTTTAAAAATGTTTAAATATATTAAAAAAATCTGAAAAAAAAAATGTGACTGTGTGGTCAAAATGAGTGGTGCACTCTGGGCGGCAGAGTAGCACCGCTCTAAGATATATATATATATATATTAAACGGAAGTACAATTAATAAGTTGAAGGTGAATCCTTTTCACTATCCATATGTATGATATAATTAAGAATATTAATGATAAGTATTTAATTAAAAATTATTTCAATTGTTACCTATTACGCTATTGAGTGCACACACTGATTCTATATGTATGTGATGACTAGCGTGCATGGTTTATTTATATCTTCCACTCATTTTTCTTTTCTGCAGGTTTAATATTTATGATCTAATTGTTTCTTCTCATGTCTTTTCTCTAAAGCTAATTACATGTATAAAGAATGGAACAAGATTACCTTCATTAATTGTTTTTAGTGAAAACGACAAATGTTATTGCTCATAATCAGTTTCTAGAAGAATATTTAAAAAATTAAAGGAACAACTAGTGATCGACATCTAAACATGCATGCATTTAGTAAGAATACTTATTCAAATAATGTAGAGCACTCTATATTACATTTTTCTCATTTTAGACCCCTAGCTAAGTTTAAATAATAGAGATTTTTATTTGAAAATTAACATCATGTGATCAATTTATTAATTTTTTTTTATAAGATCTTTTTGTGACTAAATTATTGTCTTATTCAATTGAATGTAAAGCTCCTAGGTGGTCTATAAGGGTAAGGCGCATTAGTCTAGCTAATAATTACTAGAAAGGTATATGCCTTTGATGATCTCCATCGATCTAGCTAGAGCAGCACTATTAAGTGGATCACGTTTATATATTAATTTAACAAGTAAATAAATGTTCTGTGGAATCTTCAAACTTACTAAAGTTTTTCTTTACATGTCATCAGCCATAATTCTATGCTTCCTTAAAGAGTATCGGTAACCGATTCCTTACTCTTATACATCTTTAAATTTTAGATACCATTTACGTATTTATTTATTTTAACAATCATTAGAGATTCTATTTCAAATGGGGGCAACTTTCTTGTTAACCTTATATCATATTTAAGAGCGAACAAGGAATGATGTATTTAAGCAAGCTGCATTTTGAGTTTTACAAGCATGATTTGCAAATCAATAATGATATATACAAGTTCAAAGATGTTTGAGTGATCTTGTACATGTCTTTTATAAATAATAATAATAATAATAATAAGATGTATAGTTATTTTTGCGTACTTTTTTATGCACTGTACTGATGTAATTAGTTGAGTATTAAAAAATTGATATAGTCAATTATATCAGTGTAGTGTGCAGGAAGTACGTAAAAGTGACTATATGTAGCATTATTCGTTTGTATAATATTTGTACATTTATAACTTATCGATCCGTATCATTACTCTTTGCAAATTATACTTTTTTCCTTCATGAAACACTGAAAAAACATTATGTTCGTACGTACGTATATATAATATTATAGAACATGATCGTTGAAATAAGCTTTGGTCATTCCTTAAAAATCATACAACTTCATATATGAAGAAATCATTGATGAGAGTAGTGATTCCAATATTGAAATAAAAAAAAAATCACGCCATCAAACACCAGAAGTAGTACTTATAGATTTAATTTAACAATGCCAATATCGCATTATAGATGAAGAAATACTAATTAATTCTTTCCTTATAAGATTGGCAGGGAATCGGACTCCACGTACATGATGCAGGATATAATTCATTCTCATCAACTCTAAAACCTCATCATCACGCATGCATTTGTTGAAAATAAATGCATGCAGGCTGGTATAAGCTACCTAGCTAGCAGGACTTATAATTTAAATTCAATATATATATAGTTAATTGTTGTTTATTTATTCTTCCTTGTAATTTTCTTTTAAATTATATATATATAGTTGCATCAATGCCTACTTTAAACACATTATATATACCTAGCGAGTCGATTAATTAGCAAGTTTTCATTTAATTTGTATAGTAATTCCTTCAAAAAAATCGAACATAATACTAGCTAGTTGAGTACATGACCAGCCAAGATAAACATACAAAATCAAACTGATCATCAAGTACCATAAATCATGAACTAATTCAATTTGCTCGTGCACGATCACTGTGAAAAATCCTACATGAAATTAATTTGGGAGAAACCAGGAATCCCATGGTTACCATCTCGCAGCACTATTAATATTTTTCATTCGCTTAATTAGTTAAAATATATAATAATTACTGAAGAAAAACCCGGCACCCAGGCCACAAGTACGTTAGCTGCGACTCATGTGAATAAGTCCAAATATATCCCAATCAAAACAACAAAAGGGAGAGAGAGTGGCTGCAAAAAGCAAACATTGATGCGTTTTAGTTTTTCACGGGTGATGATGATTGTCTAGAGTACTTAGAAAAAGCATGTGAGCAAATCCTTCCCATTTTCACCCGTATCTCCATTTAATGGGAATCTTGCTGCTGCCTTTTTATCAAAAAGGCACTCGAATATTTTCAACCCCTCAAAAGCTAAATTATCAAAGCACTCTCATATATAAATATAGATCTCTCTCTTAATTTGACGCCGTACGTGCATGTTTTGAGTAACGTCGCGTCGACCGGTACAACGTCGTGGACGGTACTTATGGATCGAGCCAGCGCTAGCTAGTAACGAAGTTGGCAATATGGTACACGTACATGATTATGTAAAGTAGAAATTCTTTTGTTTAAAAAAAAAAAAGGATGTTTAGATCAGATCATCGCCTTTTTTTTTCTAATTTCTTATAATACATATATATACCTTCTTCTTCTTCTTCCTTTTCTTTTTTTTTTTGGTAACTTGTCTTTTCTACAAGAAAGCGTACTGGGGATTGGAGAGAGGACCGGTTGATCGAGTTTACAGTAAATCAATATACATGCTTGGAGTTATTTTCTGGTACTTGTAATTCTTTGCTATGAAAAGCACCAAAATTCATCCCTCCTAGCTGTGTGTGATCTCAACCCAATGAATTCCCTCTAATTCATCGCTCAACGTACAGCAAATAGCAAACTTAATTCTCTCAATTAATTAAGTACTGGAACTTCGAGATAACATCACGTTATAACTTATCATGATGATGATGCCTTAAAAAAGAAAGGAAGTGCTTAGATCATTGACGAACGAACCCGACCTACAAATTGGATTGCATCATGATCGTGTCTTTTGGTCATATGTGCTTGATTGGTGTTCATGACAGAGGCTATATATGAAAGAACTAGAGCTCGTGTAATACGTACGTGCTAGATCTAAGATTATAATATTTACTTCTTGTATTTCCTGTTTCTCATTTAATGGGATGGAGTTATAATTGGAAGCATCAGTACTAGGGCTTAGAGTCTCTCATTTTGTGCTGTTAATATATTTTAGAATTGGTAATTTTAGCCTCTCTTTAATTAAGAGTATTTATTAGTAGTAGCTAGGCTAACTTCTCCTCTAACAACTGAAATGTATAACCTTGTAGAGTAAGCTAGTAATAATGGCTTTGCTAAGCTTTCAGTGTTTTTTTTTTTTTTAAATGAATTTAATCAATTATTCCCATTCAAGAAAAACAAAAGTACTAAATTAAAGTTCAAATAAGCCAATCCCATGACTCGGTTTGATCAGCACGCAATATTGGTGGTGTTCGATCCTCCTTTGTTTCTTTACACATATAATAAAAAAAAGTGGAAACTTCATGGAGCTATATAAACCCATGGTATGAGCACATAATTCTTCAACAATTAAGCTAGCTAGCTAGCCTTTGATCAAACATATAATATACATCTCGATCTTCCTCGATCGATTAGCTGAAAGCTAATTAAGTATTCCAGTTCGATCTAGCAAAATGGGAGTCCTGTTGTACTGGAGGAATGCTAATCTATGCATTAATGCTGCGAAGGTGGTGTTCCTCGCGTTCTTGATCTTTACGGCCACCACCAGTATTCTTGTCACTACTCATGCACGGCCTTTGGATGACATGATGAAGAAGTACTCATCATCGGTACTACTTGGTGCCAAAAAAGAGTCATCTCCACAAAATCAAGGCCGACAGATACCACGGCCTTCAGGACCTAACCCTTGCATTCCCACACATGGCGATCATGGTCAATCTTGCCCCTAGCTCATGACCATATATATTAATGGAGCTTTATAAGTAGTTAATTTGTGTTTTTGTGGAGTGATCTAGCTCCTATATTATATGTCGCTCGCAACGTTTGTTTCCTTATGCTTAAACTCCTCCCCCACCTAAAAACATAAAATAAAATAAACGCGCCTCATGTGTTGCTTACTGCTAGAAAAGATCAGAAGGCGAAAGAATTCCCTATGTATGGATCGAAATGTTGATTTGATGTTCTCTTTATATATATAATGTGTGTTAAGCTAGAATTAACGTTGCGTATTGCACATATATGCATGACATGATATGAATAGATCATAGCTTTCAACATCATGTAAATAAGTTAATGTAAACGATCCAAGCTAGCTAACAGATAATGGTAATTTGTATAAGCAGTTAGAATTGTCTAGGCCCTAAGTTATATTTAAATGGTAAACAACCTCGGCCGGGCGCCGCTGAATGCATACAAAGGTACTTAACTAAACACCGAACGAGCTACTACTTATTAGCCAGTTTTCCAGTTTCCAACGTATGCGATGATATATATTCTGGATAAGTTATGAGCAATACCAAATGTTCATGCAATAACTAATAATTGCTGATCTTTCGGAAATAATTATGTTCATGATGATCTTGTTCCTATGTATAAATTCAAATGTTTCTGTTCTCTTCGTCTTTCTCTTCGATCTATTACCGTTCCAAGCAAGATAAATCTAGCGAACAACAAGATCAACGTCGACGTCATCACGGAAAGTCTGCGATTATAAGTCCAGCAAATCTTCACGTACGTACCACAAGAGGTATGTAGCCCAATCTCGTGAAAAAACCTGATCTTAATGGTAGTTTAAGAGTAGTAAAATATTAGTTGGTAGTTTATCGTTTCTGGATGGCGGCGGCTAGCTCTAAGGCGTACTATTGGGGAGTACTGTAGAATCAAAATTTTATAATGAAATGAAAAGCAACTGAAAGTCATCGTACTGGCCGTTCATTCCAATCGAAAAGGCAATAAGCTTTTTTGCTCCATTACTCTCACTTATTTTATATATATAATTAGTTCCACCAATCAATCTTTCTACTTTTCTTTTAATTTCCCTCTTGCCAATTCCACCACTCTTTCTAGTTAATTACAGGCTAGCTTTCCAAGTGATCTGAAAGTTATTATATGTAATGTAAGTGTGCGCGTGTATATATATATATATATACATATACTAGGTTGAAGTAATGTACAAAGCACGTTTATCTAATTAAATGAGATAAAGTTTTTTTAATTAAAAATATATGTGATTTTTAACACAATGTAATTAATTAATTAAAATTAGTGTATTTTAATTTATTTATTAGTATTTTTATTATTTATTTTATTTTATTTTTATTAATTACTTTTTAAATTTGAAACTTTTGTGTAGTGGGTTAGGATATGATCTTTTTGTGTTATGAGTGTTTTGGGCCAAGGGGTGGAGAATAAGCCCAGCCCCTGGCAAGTGCCCAGTTTTCATCCTATTCTTGGAACCAGTTTTGGAAAGAAATAATTTTTTTTTACTACATCGTCAAACCCAAGTGGAGTTAGCAGAGGAGCCTTTTTCCCTTCTACAAACGACGCCGTAAAAGGATCTTCTAAACCAAAATCGCACCAAAAATTTTCTGAACCGAGATTTCTGGTTTAGCTTGGGCCATCCTAGAAGGATCTTTCACAACCTTAAAAAAAGCTGCTTTAGTAGCCATCAATTTTATATCTCTTCTCGAACACAATTCGAATTGAGGTAACCATTCTGCAAAGTCCAAGAAGTTCAGACACGCCGAATTTCCTTTCAAGAAGAAGCCAGCCAAGTCGAGCTTGACATCCTATACTTGGAACCAGGTGCGATTGCTTCTCGATCTCTGTCACGTATACTTCAGCTCCACTTTTTTTTTTTATTCGTTTCGTTTCTTGAGTATAAGTTTTGCTTTAGTAGAAGACAAATGGCATTAGAAATTAACAGAAAAATAATAAAAAATCGTTAAAACAATAAATTTTCGTTAGATAGTCTATTTTATATATAAAGATATGTCGTGTGTGCGCCATTGTATTTAAGATCTGTCACGTCATTATGATCTTCTTCAATGGATAACTTTGGCGCGCAATAGCTAACTTAATGATCACTGTGCCTGCCGTTTGTGCATGCCATTGTTCCAAGTCCAGTCCGGTGCAAATCATGTTTAACCATATTATATAGTCATCCTTCAAAGCACTTAAATGACGATCACTTGCCCGGCTTTCATCCACTTTAATGCATGAACGCATTAATTAAGTCCAGAGAAGCCAATATTTACTAGCTAGAGTACTTTTAGCCCTGCCAGACAAAAGAAAAAGAAAAAAAGACTAGAAACTTTAAAGACAAGAAAACGTATCATGATCATATTCATCCGGCCCTGGCCTAGCCTTCCAGCTAGCTTTGAGTCCAGCTCTAGTTCATCACCCCACACACACACCCATATATATATATATATATAACAGGCATTTTGTAATCACACAGGACTAGGATTTTGTCTCTCAGTTAATTATCAGATGATTGCATGGTTAATTTTGTATAACTGATCAATATATATTTGCCTAAAGCTAGACGGCCTTCAACTATATCTTAATAATTCTAATTCAATATATCATGGGTAAATATTCCAGGGGTATAACGATCGACAATGGTTATATGGTTTCTATATTTTATTGGCATTAGGGTACTAATAAACCTTAATGCGCCCGCCATGCATTGATAGACGTTTATCATGACAATATCTCAAGTGATAATTCTCAACTAAATATATATATATATATATATATATGCAAGGAATATTCTACTTTCCATAAATATTTGTAATAATAATAATAATAATAATAATAGAAATAATAATAATCATAGTACTTCTCTTAATTCTTAATTTAGCAAGAAGAGATATATATTTATGTAGGGTGTCATCTCGATCGATCCCTTAACCATTTGCAATTTCGGTATATTAATATTCAAGTTAAGTCCGGTTTATCACTGAAATTAAGCTTTTGTGTGTGTGTGTGTTCAACCATCATGTATACTGCATGCACGCCATGCAGATCATAATGCGTGGCCACCACTCAGAAATAGCATTGCCGCTGCCAACACTTCTTAAGTACTGCATGCAAACCATGCAACGCATTTTGCATAGTCACCACGCAGCATAGCCACTATCGATATTGCCACCACTACTCAACAACACTCCATGACAACTCCTGAAGGAATCCCAGCCTGCAGTCTGTTGTCCACCAAGCACCCATCATAAGCTTTGTCTTATACTATTACCTGTAAATTGTCAAAAAGAATATTCTTCCATTTATGCTGTTTTGAACAAGTATATATTGAGAGGTAGTGCCTCATTGTAAAGTGTAGATGAAATATATACAAGAAAAGCTTTCCAAGCATTCTTAGCATGGTGTCAGGACATAGCAAGGACTAATCGTCCAAGTATGTCTGACTCCTCGGGCACAATGTCCTCCTTTTCTACTCCCACCTCCCTCCCATTCCTTTCCTTACCCAGCACTTCTCACATTCTATCGGTCAAGTTAACTCTCGAAAACTATTTGTTATGGAAGGTCTAACTTGTTCCCTACCTCCATGGGCCAAAGACTGTACAAGTGCATCGATGGGTCTTGCTTACCCCCACCCGTCCAACTTCCCAATTCCTCCCGCAATTTAGAATTTGAAAATTGGTTCCAGCAAGATCAACTGGTTATGTCCACCCTCATCTCCTCTCTATCCGAGTCACTTATGGCACAAGTAGTTGGCTGTGCCACTGCCAGAGATGTTTGGGTTTCACTTGAGTCAACCTATGCCTCCTCTTCTCAAGCCCGTATTGTTCAAACAAAACTCATGCTTGCCTCACTCAAGAAAGGCAACGACTCCATTTTCATTTATTACAGCCGTGCCAAATCCCTAGCCGACACAATGGCAGTTGCGGGCAGACCACTACCTTCAAGTGAGTTTGTGCCTTACTTGCTAGTAGGGTTAGGTCCTGATTAAAATTCCCTGGTATCATCAGTCACCACACGCATAGACCCAATTTCCACCGAATCCCTCCTAGGCCAACTTATTGCTCATGAAGCACGATTGCAACATCATGCAGCAAACAAAACCATTTTCTCAAACCCCTCGGCTAACTTTACAGTCTGTGGCTCATCTTATCAAAGAGGCCGTGGAGGTCATGCAAGAGGTACAGGTCGAGGGAGCCATGGAAACAACCGTAGCCGTGGATCATCAAGTCCAGTAGGTATGCCTCAAAATGGAAATTTTTCTCCTTCAACTGATAATCGCCCTTCAAGTGTGTAATAGGGCTGGGCATATTGCACTTACATGCATATACCGCTACAATCAATCCTACACCATTGCTGCCCCTGCCTCAGCCTATTACAAGGACGATGCTTGGTATCCTGACACGGCAGCAACCAACCACATAACCAGCAAAATAACCAACCTTAACCTCCACTCATCTGACTATCAAGGATCTAACTAGTTGCGAGTTGGTGATGGCTCCTTAGTTCCTATCACTCAAACTGGTTCAGCTTTTTTTCCTTCGAACTCATCCTCTTTTCTCTAAACAAAAATGTTGTGCGTCCTTTCCTTAAAGAAAAATCTCATCTCGGTTCAACAATTTTGCAAATACAACAATGTTTACTTTGAGTTTTTCTCTATTTGTTTTTATGTCAAGGATTGCAACACACAGAAACTCCTCCACCAAGGGACAACCAATAACGGCCTTTACACCTTTTCCCACCAATCTCCACAAGCTCACTCCACCGCAAATAAACGGTTTCTCTATGGCACTCACGCTTGAGGCATCCCTCACTCAAGATTGTTCGTCAAGTCCTTCATCGGTATGGCTTACCTTTTGATACCATGTCTTTTATGCACTTTTGTAACTCGTGTGCAATGGCTAAACACCACCGTACACCTTCACCCACTAGGAAAACAAAGTCTGTAGCACCTTTTCAACTTGTTTTTAGTGATTTATGGGGACCATCACCACATGTTTCAGAAGATGGTTTCAAGTTTTATATTTCGTTTGTGAATGACTACTCAAGATACACTTGGCGTTTTCCTCTTCAATCTAAGGCTCAAGCTTTGTCAACATTTATCAAATTTAAAGCCTTTGTTAAGTTGCAATTTCAAGCAAAAATAAAACAAATCCAAACTGACTGGGTAGGGGAATTTAGACCCTTCACCAAATTACTTTCTACCTCTGGAATATTGCATCTAATCACTTGCCCATATACACATACACAAAATAGCATTGTCAAGAGGAAACACAGACACATTGTTGATTCAGGGCTAGCTTTACTTACACATGCATTGGTCCTATTGCACTTCTGGCCATATGCCTTTCAACATGTTGTATGCCTGATCAATATGATTCCCTCCTCATCTCTAAACTTTTCATCACCATTTCTCATACTTCACAAAAAGGAACCAAACTTCAAACAAATCTATGTTTTTGGATTAGCCTGTTGGCCTCTTACACACCCATACAATCATCACAAGTTTGGTGGAAGTGTGCAACAAGGAAGTGAACTAAAAAGCTTTGTTGACTCAGACTATGCAAGAAATATAGACACAAAAAAGTCTTTGATTGGCTTTGTGTTTACTATTTTTAGAGGTGCCATAAGTTGGAAGGCAAATCTACAACAAATAGTTGCCAACTTATCAACAATTGAGGCAAAGTATATTGCAATGACTGAGGTAATAAGGAAGGCTATATGGTTGAAGGGTATATCTCAAGAACTAGGCACGCATGAAGGGAATATCACAGTTCACTGTGACAATCAGAGCACAATTCATCTTGCCAAAAATCAGGTATACTATGAAAGATCAAAACATACAGACATCAAATTGCACTTTCTGAGGGATATCATATCAACTAGGGAGATTGAGGTAGAAAAGATCCCAACTAAAGAAAATCTATCAGATATGATGACTAAATCTTTACCAACAATCAAGTTCAAACATTGTCTGGACTTGATTAATATGAAAAATTGTTAAGCCCTCATAGGGGGAACCTGCAGGAATAGTCAAGTGGAAGGAGGCAGCTTGGAAGGTCTAAATGTTTGTCAAGGTGGATAATTGTTATGAAGAGTGTCAACCGTTTAGATTAAAACACATGTCAAATGATAAGAAAAGATGGCAGCCCAGGTGGAAAGGCTCGAGCAATAGATTGTTGAGGTGGAGTAGAAGGTTGCTATTTTTCTGTTAAGTCATATGTGTAATCTATAAAAGGGTCAATTGGTTGTATTCTGGAAAGGAGGATGGATGCTAGAGAGAATACGTGAGAGAAGGGAGAATAATATCGAGTGATAATCCTTCAAAAATTGAGAGGTATTGAAGGGAATGTTCTTGTAATATCAAAATTGTATTTGATCATTAATAAAGGCTCTTAACTGTTTATGCTATGGATGTAGATCAATAGGATCGAACTACGTAAAATCTCAGTGTCTTGATCATTTGTATTTCAATTGCGTTATATTTTTGCAAGTTTCTTGATAGTCTTTAGCAAGAAAATTCTATACTAGCTTGAATAGGAGTCAGAATTGCAACATGTAGGAAATAGTACTTTTCGTAGGAAATAACTGACATCAAATAAACAGTTTTTTTGTAGTGACTCTACTCTCGTTCTCTCTTCTACTACAACAATTTTAACTTTTTGTGATGGATTAAAGTTTGTGATCCAAAAAAATGTCAGTACTCCAAGAAAACCGTTAGTACTATAGATGACCTTATGTGATAATTGTTATAAACAATCACAAAAACTTGTAACAATTGTTTTGAACGAATATTGCTTTCTATAACATTTTTTTCATACCCAAAACTTTGGATACGAAAACAGCTATATTACCATTAAAGTTTGAACACTTTAGCAATATTAATGTTAACTAAATTCTACAAAGTTCAAACGTAACTGAATTATATCCAAACTTTAATTTTGGTGTTCCAAAGTAAATTTCAAAAGAATTGACATACATGGCCTATTTTATGTACTACAGAACTAAAAAAAAAAAAAAGGGTTTCGTGTATAATTAGGAATTAAGAAGTTACACTTTAGTTCCTGATTAGTTTTGTACGTATTGTCAATTAGCATGTCAATTATCAACCTCATATATAACTAGTTAATACAATATTTGCACCAAATTAATTAAATATCTACTTTGCAATTAAGATGATTGCTTATAATGTGAATTAACTATACTGGGGCCAAATGTACATACGTAGTTTAACTCGATAAGTTTGAATGGTTGCACCGTAGGCATTATCAAGGGGTTATATAATGGCAAAATCAAGAAAATAGATAATAAGCTGGCCTGGTAACACTACCTTGACCATTGAAAAAGTTGTGAGATCGTTTAATTATATATGCTGGTATAAAATACTCATTTTCATGATTTCATTTATTTCAGAAGTATCAGATTTTAAGAATTGTATGTGTGAATGTTTTGAAATTCGATGGCATGCCATACATTTTTTTTTTTTTTTTTTACATTTCATTCTCCTCTAGCTAATTTAGGAATTACGTACACACTACTATTTGGTTTGAGTCCTGATCTCGACATCATCGTTCATTTTTATAATTATATGCTAGTACTTGCGTGTCATGATCGATATTATATATATCTTATGCATAAAGCTGGACAAGCCTAGAATGTAGGATCAAAATTCACCAATACGGATCTGGGCAGTGTTATCACTTTGCTATAGCAATCTGGTTGTATTATATACTTTTTGAGGAATCACTGGTACTAATATTAATGCTTACATGATATGCAAGATAGTTTTGCCTGTGTACTATACACTACAACGCAATTGGTCTTTTGTGACAGAGGAAAACGTCACAAAAAATGAACAAAATGTCACTAAAGACATTTGGTGACGGTTCGAAACCATTACGACTACCTTCACCTAATGTGCGTCATAGAAAATAATTGGTGACAGTTTACTATTCAACCGTCACAAAAAATATTTTTAGTGACGGTTGGAGGTCTTCCGTTTGATGTCACGTTTGAACGTGAGATTTTTTGTGATTGTTGAAATATGTCACAAAATGTAATATTCGAACATCCAACAGAAAATTTGAATGTTAACCTGACTGATTGACATTCGAATGAGAAAAGTTAACATTGACATTCGAATGAGAAAAGTTAACATTCATTGTTTATAGTTCAAACGTATCATATTTACATTGGAATGTCAAACAAAATGTTTGAATGTAAATTGTTTAAACATTCGAATGTTGTGTTCGTTTTGAGAGTGAATATGTTCGAACGTTGGGTTGTAAATTCGAACATTATTTCATAATTTTGTGTAATTACATTCGAACATTAGTTCTAATATGAACCAACATTCAAACGTTTGTTATATACATTCGAACGTATAGATCAAAAATATCATTTTCATAAAATTAAAAAATCTATAAATTGTATCATCATATTACACCATCAAATTAACAACTAACAATGTTTTATATAGTTGCAAAACTAGGTATTAAAAGTTCTACACAATGAGAAAACTGAATTGATTTCATTTATCCTTCTTTCCTCTCCCACCGCAATTCTACTGTAGTGATATAACACGCCCTATTTGGATTCTCATCTCCCTCTGCACTTGTTTTTAAAATTCACTACACTTTCTTTCCTTCTGGTCTCTATGTTACTCCGGCAAACGCATCTCTAAATCAGATTGTTGCTCTAAGAGAAACTCCAACTCTTACTGTCGTGACCTCATATACTCATTTAATATAAAAAATGCTGAAAAATAAGTAACGTTTGAAAAGAAATACAAATAAAAATTAAATTAATGACATGTTGCAGAATTTAATAAATTATTCCCAACATATTTAATAAAAGTTCACAAATTTATTCAAAATGATATCATATATTTCCACAATATATAAACATATTTACAAGTAAATTCACAATATTTTACATATTCCCAACAATTTTAATAAGGAAAAATATATTTGCAAGTATAATTGTGCACTAATCTGCGCACCAATTTAATGTGATTGGTCAAAACTAGATTTTATTGAAAACAGTTTTAATTTAAATTTTAAGTATGAATGAATTAGTATTGGTATGCAGATTAATACATGACTTTGCTTGTATGTAGCAAAACTCTTTTAATAAATACTATAATACACAAATTCATAATATATAAACATATTCCCCATAGACTAAAATAATTCACAAATACCAAAACATAGTCACAAAAAATAACCACAACATATGCTTCAAATTCACATATACAATTGTAAAACATATTCATTTTAATCTATAAATATACAAAAATATTTATATTTTCATTTTAAGAATAAGCATATACACAACATAATTTTTCATTTTAATTCATCATATTACATAATCCATATCACAAAGATTTGCTTCTAATTCATCAACATAAACAATTCAATTCCTTCTAATTCATCAATAATATCCAATTCACAACATATTTACAATATATACAATCAAAATTCACTACTCAACTCACAATATTATACCCATATCTAATCCTTCAAAATTCACAATTAACTCACATTATACACATCAAAATATTCATCAATATATCCACAACAAAAGCACAACAAAATATATAAACATATTAATAAAGTTTATAAATATACCTATCATTCACAATATCCTCTTACAAATCACAAGTTTTGAACAAGTCACAACAACCAATCATTCAAAAAATCACAACATTAGCTAGTTAAATACATATATATATATATTTATATATAAACACAAAATAAATATCATAAAATTGCAAAACATTTAAAGGAAAAAAGAGTTTTTCCTTACCAAAATCAATGGAGAGAGTAAAAATATTAATCCTCTCTCACTCTACTCTCTCTCTAACCCTCTCTCACTCTAACACACACACTCTCTCTAACCCACAACCCTCTCTCACCCTCACTCTCTCTTTCACGCACAGGAGAAGCAGAAGAAATGATTATGCTTCCTCCCGTGCGTCTATTCATTAAAACCACTCTGATTTGGTATGACGTTCGAACGTTTAAAAAGTAACGTTCGAACGTTTTAAAAATAACATTCGAATGTTAAATTTTAATGTTCGAACGTTATTTAAAAATGAGTGAAAAAATTTCCGCATCTTTTCACGTTCGAACGTATATGCATATATGTTTGAAAGTTTAAAAAGTACATTCAAATGTTAAATTTTAATGTTCAAACGTTATTTAAAAATGAGTGAAAAATTTCTCGTATTTTTTCATGTTCGAACGTATATGCATTTAAAAAGAAACGTTCGAACATTAAAATTTAACGTTCGAATGTTATTTAAAAATGAGTGAAAATTTTTCGCATTTTTTAACGTTTGAATGTATCTGCATATATGTTTGAATGTGAAAAAAGTAACGTTCGAACGTATGTTAAAGAAATGTACTCTATTATTATAAATAATATATAATATACTATATATAATAATATATATAGTATATTAACTATATATAATAGTAACTGTATACTATATATATAAACTATATAATATTAATATATTAACTATATAATATATAATATATTATATATTATATGTAATGACTATATATATAAAATATATATTGAGTATATATATACTATATATATTATATAATATATACTAGACTATATATAGTATAATATATAGTACTAGACTATATAATATTGTTGAATCCAAGATTTCAAGTTTTGTGTAATTATATATTTACACATAGATTTTGATGATAATAAATGAATTCAAAGAATAAAGAAGTCTCAAGCTCAAGTTGTCTACACAATGGAGTCAAGCACATCAAGGAAATAAGCATGAGCAAGAAGGAAACAAGTTCACATTAAAATTATAGAGTAATGTTGTAAATCTCTTCAAAATTCGAAATTAGGATTAATGCTCAAAATTAATATTTTATCATAAAATATTAAAATACATTTTCCACATGTGTATGAATATTTTTGAAAATTAAATTTGAAAATTTTGAAAGATGATTGATTGTCATCTTTTGCATGTGCATGCCTTGATTAAAGGGTTGAACTTTGAAAATATTAAAGATGATTGATTGTCATCTTTCACATATGCATGTTTTATTTGAATATTTTCAAAAGTGATTGATGTTTTTTTAGACTTATACAAAATGTAGATGATTTTGTTTGAAAAATTTGAAAAGTAAAGTGTGCTCATTTTGTCATATGCAAAAAGTAAAAGATTAGGTTTGAATTTTTTGAAAAGGAAAATGTGCTCATTTTGTCATATGCCAAAAGTAAAAGATTAGGTTTGATTTTTTTGAAAAAGTGAATGATGTTGTCTTTGACAATTGAAAAAGAAGAACCTTTTATTTGAATTTTTTGAAAAAGTGAATGATGTTGTCTTTGACATGTGAATCTTTTTAAATTTGAATATGAAGTCTCATATGCCTATAAATAGATCATTTGAGAGCTTCACATTCACAACACCAAGAGCATACAACATTCATTCAAAGCTTTCATTCTCTCTTCTCTAAGCATTGAGCCTTAATCCTTGTTCATTTTGAGAGATATAGTTTGCGTTGTATTGTTCTTATTTCACTCATTGAGGAGTGTTTTCTGATAACCTACCCACTATCAGCTCTTGTATCAGAAAAAGGGTGTGTATAACCCTTGTGTGTGTAGAAAGTATTCTACATGGGGAATAGTTGAATCACCACGTGTAAGGTGATTGCAAGTGTAGAGGGTGTTCTACACGGATCCTTTGTAGCGGTGTTGTTCAAAGGTGTAATAGGTTTCTATCTCCACCTGAAGGAGGTTGAATAGTGAATTTGGGAATCCTCAAGGGGTAGCTTGAGGCGAGGACGTAGGCAGTGGGGCCGAACCTCGTTAACATACTGAGTTTGCTTCTCTCTCACCCTTACTCTTTATATTTATTGTTATTTCATATTTTGTTTATTTTTTATATTATATATTTGATTTATAATTGTTATTTTTTTTAATACAACTCAATTCACCCCCCCTCTTGTGTTAGTCATCTGGGTAACAAATATATATTATATACTTAACTAGTATATAATATATTGTATTATATATTATATATATAGTATATAATATACTATAGTTAGCTTATCCAATTTTAATATTAAATCATTGCGCTTCAAATTTCAATCTCTTTAAATTTGTAATAATTATTCACAAAGGATGCATTATTTTATTTAAAAACTAAATAAAATTTAAATTATAGGCAAATTTACCAAATACTCTATCCAACACCCACTATCGTTCGAACGTCACTAATTAACGTTCGAACGTTGGCGCCAAAAAATATTACGTTCGCACGTAAAAATCTTTAATGTTGGAAAGTCTATGTAACGTTCGAACATAAATTTGCTTACATTCGAACGTCAGACGAATTCTCATCTAGATTTAGTAACAGTTTGTATAAACAGTCATAAAAACTGATTTATTGTGACAATTTGGGGACTGTCACCAATTCTAAAGCGTCACTAAATCTCAATTTTGTTGTAGTGATATAATTAGGAAATAAATAAGATGTTGCTTGAACTTTTGGAAGGAAAAATGAGCATAATAATACATGATGAGAGATCATCTCTATCCTGCATTTCGATCGGTCTCTCTTGCCCTTGGTTGATCTATACCAAAAGAAGATGGAAATTTATAGGCTTATAAATCATCACTTTTCCCATCATAACATGACATGATATTGCATATATTTTAAACTTGATGAACCATATTGATGCAACTTGTGACGCGCTATATATATATATATATATATTTTTTTTTTTATTATATACAAGTAAAGTTGCGTACTAATCTGCGTAACACTACTGATTCCTTCATACTTAAAATTTAAATTAGCACTATTTTTAATAAAATTTATTTTTTTATCAATCATAATAAATTAGTACACATATTAATATATAATTGTACTTGTAATTAGTTTTTTTCATATATATATATATATATATAGAGAGAGAGAGAGAGAGAGAGAGAGAGAGAGAGAGAGAGAGAGAGAGAGAGAGAGAGAGAGAGAGAGAGAGAGAGAGAGAGAGAGAGAGAGAGAGAGAGAGATCTTTGGTAGTCGTGAATTGGTTGGAATTAATATTTAAGATTCATGGACTTTGAAAATCGAAGTAAACAAATTGTTACTAAAAGTAGCCGACGGCGATAATATCAAAGTTATCCAATTGGGTCATAAATGAGAACAGGACCGAGGGTTCCCATTTTAGATAGTCAATATTCTGGCTCCCTGCAGCATATTGTTATATAGGTGTGAACTAGAGCAAGAAACCAAGCATTTAATATATATATATATATATACGCGAGCGCGCACATGTGGACTAAATAATTTATTGAAATTGGTTTTTCTCCCTAATGATTCTATATATTCGATCTACGCCTGCATAATCAATTCCTATTGAATTGATGTAATTTAATCCATCGGCTCCAACGTTGGTTGCATTTTATTTTCTCATATATAGCTATAATATTATACAAAGAATCTGATTGGTAATTTTGTAAGCCATAGAACAATAACATGCGTGTATGAAGGATCGAGCTAGCGTTCCACCTTCAAATTTTCGACGAGAATTACAGTACTTATAAAAAGGTGCGATGAAGTACTCAAACATATTAATGCCAACCGTGTAAATTCACTAAAAGTCAACATGCTAATTAGACGTTTTTCTAAGGTCAATATTTTTGCCTTATAATAAGGCAATGTCGTGCCCTAATCTAATGGCCGGATAAGCATGCTGTATTTCTGAGCTGTCCAAACTGAGGCAAAGTCATAGATATCCCATGCATTCATCTTCAAATAAAGCTGCGCTGCGAAGACTAACTAATCGAAGCTTCGATAAAGAAAAAAAAGCTTTGAAAACTTGTATAACAAACCACTTGAATCTACGTTTACATCTATATATACCCCTTCCAATCAGTAAGAACTCACACAAACATATATATATATCACATATATATTACACAGAACGAGAAAGAGATCAGAAAGGTGTACGTACGAACAATGGCATCTGAATGTCCAGGTAAGTTTTATTTCCAATTATAGTACTGAAATTGCCATATTATCATGTATTAGTCAGTACTGATCAAAGAAAGATCAATATTATAATATAAGAAATGATGGATATGCGTAGGTAAGAACTCATGGCCGGAGCTGGTTGGAGCAAGTGGCGAGGCTGCAGCGGAAAAGATAGAAGCAGAGAATAGCAACGTGCATGCAACTGTGCTGCTGGAAGGGACGCCGGTGACTAGGGACTTTAGGTGTGACAGGGTCAGGGTTTGGGTTAAGGAGAGTGGTGTTGTTTATGCAGTTCCTCGAGTTGGATAGCTAGCTAGCTAGGCTATTTCAATGGCTTAAAGTACTGCATGCATGCCCCCCAGGCCGCCAGTACTTAATTGGTACTTGGAGATTTGTGTAATAAATAAATTAATATGTAAAATAATTGTGCTAGCCATTGGTTGCGAAGTTGGCTGGCTGCCTCTTTGTAAAACGTTTCATTTGTCCAAATAATATATAAACATCATGACCCACAAATTCGTAGCCCTAGCTAGTAATTACCTGAACCTCAATTCCATGGACGTGCCCTTTCATTTTGGCCTGGGGTACCGGCCGGAAGTAATTGAGTTTCATTATTATTATTATTATTATTATTATTATTATCATCATCATTATTATTATTATTATCGTCGTCGTGGTGGTGGAGGTGGTGAGGACCACCTAATCAATGTACCCAAAGATGCATATATAAGCTAGGTACTTTAATTTATAATGGAGACTAGTATACAGGTGGCCGGTAGTTAATGGGACGTTTTAATATCCCAAAGTGAGAGGTTTAAAGATTATCTTGAAATTATATCGATAATTTAGAACTTCTTTTAGAGAGTTGATGAGAAATAATACATTATGTGGCGGCACAATCTTAAAGCTGGCCAATAAGTCGTCATGATCTACCGCGAAATGGACAAAAAATGAAAGTTTTAAATGCCAATAGATGGTATTAATAGTTTGGAATACAATTAATTAATGAAAAAAATTAATGACTTATTGCCAGGGGTGCAAAATACGTACGTATGGTACTATTTTCAGTAGTAGTACTACATATTATACTATCTATGAAAACTGAACAAGATATATATATATATATATATATATATATATATATATATATATATATGTATATATATGTGTGTGTGTGTGTGTGTGTGTCCCTTGCATATATACGGATCAAGGGATCGAATTATTTTTACCCGAATTAATTTAGGCCTCCCCAGAACGTCGTGTATATATGTATGTGTGTGTATTCATGATAAATTACAAATATATCTATATATATAAATATATATTTATATATATATATATATATATATAACTAGATCGGTGTTTGAAGGTGACCACCAAGGCCAATCCGATCCCCAACCAGTCGTTCAGCTCGATCGGTTTCAGAAACATTAATATTTTGTATCCAGCCTTGGCCGGTCACCTAGCCTGTGCCACCAATCTGGTCTCTCCCCTTGCAGTACTTGCATATATACCTGGGAATCGTCAAAGGGGCATAAATGCCCCAACCACTGGTGAACTTGCACCAAAGCATGGCAGGGTGCAAGTTCTAATTAATTAATTAGCTGTGCATCATGGGAAATCATGTAACTAATGATCATCAACAATCGTAAATTACTCAGTTGTGCTTTTGTTTGTGTTGACTGTGATCTATATATACATATATATTGGAATATATAAAGATACTGTACGTTGAGGATTGCAATGATCTCTTCTGCTGGATGAATTTGACGAGGATGAACTCTGACCAACACAACAATCGTATAAAAGCTCGTGGAACAACGCATCAGATTCAAGATTTGCCGTCCCAAATAAACACTTTCCCCATCCTCTGATCAAGTATTACTAACAGAATATATAAAGATATAATGGTTGAGAATTGCAATGATCTCTAACATATTGGGAATATTAGCTAGCCACCACCTCTGCTTTTTCAAAAAATTTCAGAACCAAAAGGGCCGGTTAATCCTGCTGATCAAGATGATAGTACTACAACATTAAACATTAATAATTATCGCTAGCTTCCACTGCCATCGATCTATATATCTGCAAGCTTGTCGATCTCTCCCTTTCCAGATCCTTGCAGATGGTGTGTTCAACGGATCCATCCCCAAAAACCTAGCTATGAAAGAGTCTTCTCTTAAAGTAAAAGTTACAAAATCTCTGTTTATTCCAAGCTCTAACGTTAATTATTAAACCTACGATCAGATCGATGCGGTAGCTAGTACTGCTGATCTTGTAAACTAGGTGATGACTCACTTGATCTACACATAATCTTTAAGATTTAACCTACTAGTACTGGATCGATCTTCTTGGTTATTTTTATAGTTATATATGTCATGATCCTCCCATTCACGCCAACGTTAACTCGTTTGAAAGCAAGCTCCAGGTTTAAACCTTAAAATTTTATGATATTCTTTGATCGTACTGATCATGTATATATACAAAGATGGTGTAAAATTTTCTGAGATAATTAAAGGTTCTGATCTTTTTCTAGCACTACTTGTGGGCATATATTCAGTTTTGAGGTTCCTTTAATTGAAAATATCATAAATGAAGATGCGTTGCTTGCTTTGTTTTCGTTTAAGATACGTACAGACCACTTAGAATCGTCGCGACAAGTCGACTCGCGCGGCCGTGATCTTAATTATCAACATCATCTCTGATCTTCGATCCACTAATCAGATTGTTACTAAAAGACCGGATGCCCGTGTTTTAAAGTAATTAATGAATAATTATCAATTTCAAGTAATTATATAGAGAGAAAGTACTGCTACATCAACGTGCACATCTCCAATATGGGATAAGAATTAAGATATAACATGATGATCGAGCCACCAAGTCAGGACTTTATAGTGGTTTGCTGATAATCAAATTAAAGTCCAATATATTGGCAAACATCATTTGCTTTATTTGTTTCAAAATACTCCGAAAGATTCCCTAAGCTTTAACTACTATTGGGTCCGTAATCTACGCAATTAATTGTATCCATACAATTATATATCTTTACCTGAGCTAGCACTGAATGTGTTGCCTAGTCATGTACGTGGACTACAAGAAAATTGTTTAGTTGTGATAAATTATTTCCTATAAAAATAATTATTTTTTGCTAAAATGAGTATATTTATATGGTAAATAATCATTCTGGTCGGATATAATTCGTTACAAATGCTCATTTTGTTGTAATGTTGCCCATATTAATTAATTAATATGAATTTGTAAATTTCGGTTTTAAAGAATATTTTCCGATCCTTAATGTTCATTGAAATAAATGTAGTCTACTTCCTATATTATATGCTAATTATCAACTCATGACTGGCTTTACATATAAACTTAACACCGATTAGCCAAATTAAACTAAAAAACTTGCAGCTTGCACCTGATTTTTATATTAGCTAGTAAACTGTCAGGAATATAATTATAGCATATATATATATATATATATATATATATATATATATATATATAATATGAGAAATATCTTAGCCACAAATAGATTGTTATAAAAGTAATTATATAAATTGATATGACTAATTTATGTGTTTCATCATATTGTAAAATTATTTTTATTGTAAAATAAATATCTGATAAGTTACATAAAATCAGGTCATTTTGTGTGGTGTGTGAGAATGATAGGTATGTCACTCCTCTCTATATATATTATACTATATAAACACAGAACCAATATAGGCCGATGTAAAGGACAGACATGTCACGATCTGGAGTCCCACATTAATCATTTGAATCATATTAATTAATTGTAAGTAGTGAAGTAATGCGGATACTTTCCCAAGATTGAGATGGAAATATGAGAGATCAAAAGTGATGCATGTGATTACGTATAAGATCATTCTCCCTCCCCTAAGCATTAAATATTAATAAAGAACTTAATCCTTTTATAAGAATATTATATACAGGATTGATATGCCAAAGACTCACTATTCCTACGATTGAGATGGAAGTACCATTACAAAAAAAATGGCCTTTTGCGGCCAATTTATAGCGGTGAAAAGACTATTAACAATCAAAAAAACTATTAACAACCAAATTTTGGTTGTTAATAGTCTTTTCGCCGCTATAAATTGACCGCAAAAGGTCATTTTTCTTGTAGTGTACATCATGGTGTGACGACTAGTGTATGGTTAATATATATATATATATATATATTAAACCGAAGTACAATTAATAAGTTGAAGGTCAATCCTTTCCACTATCTACATGTATGATATAATTAAGAATATTAATGATAGATATTCGACTAAAAAATCATTCCAATTGCTACCCATTACGTTACTCAGTGTGCACACTGTTTCTATATGTATGTGATCGATGACTTTTCTCTAAAGCTAATTACATGTATAAAGAATGGAACAAGATTACCTTCATTAATTGTTTTTTAGTGAAAACGACGTACATATGTTATTGCTCATAATTAGTTTCTAGAAGAATATTTCAAAAATTAAAGGAACAACTAGTGATCAACATCTAAACATGCATGCATTTAATAAGAATACTTATTTAAATAATGTAGAGCACTTTACATTATATTTTTCTCATTTTAGACCCCTAGCTAAGTTTAAATAATAGAGATTTTTATTTAAAAATTAAAATCATATCAGTTTATGAATTTATTTTTATAAGATTTTTTTTGACTAAATTATTTCTCTCATTCAATTGAATGTAAAGCTGCTAGGTGGTGATCTATAAGGGTAAGGCGCATTAGTCTAGCTAATAATTACTAGAAATTAGGTATATGCCTTTGATGATCTCCATCTAGCTAGAGCAGCACTACTAAATGGATCACGTTTATATATTAATTTAACAAGTAAATAAATGTTCTCTGGATCTTCAAATTTACTAAAGTTTTTCTTTACATGTCATCAGCCATAATTCTATGCTTCCTTAAAGAGTATTGGTAACCGATTCCTTACTCTTATATATCTTTAAATTTTAGATACCATTTACGTATTTATTTATTTTAATTTTTTTTTTTTTTTTAACAATCATTAGAGATTCTATTTCAAATGGGGGCAACTTTCTTTCTAACTGGCCTTATATCATATTTAAGAGTGAACAAGGAATGATGGATTTAAGCAAGCTGCATTTTGAGTTTTACAAGCATGATTTGCAAATCAATGATGATATATACAAGTTCAAAGACTTACGAGTGATCTCATATATGTCTTTTATAAAAAAAATAAAAATTATATGTACACTCACTTTTTCGTATTTTTTTATGCACTTCATTGATGTACGTAATTGGTTAAGTATTAAAAAAAATTGATGTAGTCAATTACATCAGTAGATCTAGTATACAGAGAGTATGCAAAAATAATTATATGTAGTATTACTCGTTTGTACAAGATTTGTACATTTAGGACTTATCGATCCGTATCATTACTCTTTGCAAATTATACGTTTTTCCTCCATGAAACACTAAAAAAACATTATGTTGGTACGTACGTACGTATATATAATATTATAGAACATGATCGTCGAAATAAGCGTTGGTCATTCCTTAAAATGCATACGACTTCATATATGAACAAATCATTGATGAGAGTAGTGATTCCAATATTGAAATAAAAAAAATCACGCGATCAAACACCAGAAGTAGTACTTATAGATTTAATTTAACAATGCCAATATCGCATTATAGATGAAGAAATACTAATTAATTCTTTCCTTATAAAATTGGCAGGGAATCGGACTCCACGTACATGATGCAGGATATAATTCATTCTCATCAACTCTAAAACCTCATCATCACGCATGCATTTGTTGAAAATAAATGCATGCAGGCTGGTATAAGCTACCTAGCTAGCAGGAGTACTTATAATTTAAATTCAATATATATATATATAGTTAATTGTTGTTTATTTATTCTTCCTTGTAATTTTCTTTTAAATTATATATATATATATATATAGTTGCATCAATGCCTACTTTAAACACATTATATATACCTAGCGAGTCGATTAATTAGCAAGTTTTCATTTAATTTGTATAGTAATTCCTTCAAAAAAATCGAACATAATACTAGCTAGTTGAGTACATGACCAGCCAAGATAAACATACAAAATCAAACTGATCATCAAGTACCATAAATCATGAACTAATTCAATTAATTTGCTCGTGCACGATCACTGGGAAAAATCCAACATGAAATTAATTTGGGAGAAACCAGGATTAATCCCATGATTACCATCTCGCAGCACTATTAATATTTTTCATTCGCTTAATTAGTTAAAATATATAATAATTACTGAAGAAAAACCTGGCACCCAGGCCACAAGTACGCTAGCTGCTACTCATGTGAATAAGTCCAAATATATCCCAATCAAAACAACAAAAGGGAGAGAGAGTGGTTGCAAAAAGCAAACATTGATGCGTTTTAGTTTTTCACGGGTGATGATGATTGTCTAGAGTACTTAGAAAAAGCATGTGAGCAAATCCTTCCCATTTTCACCCGTATCTCCATTTAATGGGAATCTTGCTGCTGCCTTTTTATCAAAAAACCACTCGAATATTTTCAACCCCTCAAAAGCTAAATTATCAAAGCACTCTCATATATAAATATAGATCTCTCTCTTAATTTGACGCCGTACGTGCATGTTTTGAGTAACGTCGCGTCGACCGGTACAACGTCGTGGACGGTAGTACTTATGGATCGAGCTAGCGCTAGCTAGTAACGAAGTTGGCAATAAGTACTATGATCATGATGTAAATCATGATATGGTACACGTACATGATTATGTAAAGTAGAAATTCTTTTGTTTAAAAAAAAAAAGGATGTTTAGATCAGATCATCGCCTTTTTTTTCTAATTTCTTATAATACATATATATACCTTCTTCTTCTTCTTCCTTTTCTTTTTTTTTTGGTAACTTGTCTTTTCTACAAGAAAGCGTACTGGGGATTGGAGAGAGGACCGGTTGATCGAGTTTACAGTAAATCAATATACATGCTTGGAGTTATTTTCTGGTACTTGTAATTCTTTGCTATGAAAAGCACCAAAATTCATCCCTCCTAGGTGTGTGTGATCTCAACCCAATGAATTCCCTCTAATTCATCGCTCAACGTACAGCAAATAGCAAACTTAATTCTATCAATTAATTAAGTGGAACTTAGATCACTACAACAAATATGGCTTTTAGTGACAGATTATAAATAGTGACGGTTTCTAAACTGTGACTAAAAGGTATTTATTGTGACGGTTTGTGAGAACTGTCACTAAATGTTGGGCAAGAATTTCAAAACGTTCGGACGTTTTACATAATACGTTCGCACGTCACAGTAACGTTCGAATGTTATGTATATTTACGTGCGAACGTAAAAAAATTTAGCGCGAACGTTCGAACGTTTTAACTTATTACGTGCGAACGTGAATATATTAGCGCTAATGTTCGAACGTTAATGTGATAAAGTTCGAACGTTATATGTTAAATTACATAAATTAACCATAATATATATTTTTTTAATAGTAAGGTTGAGTAACGTTATATTAAAAAAAATTAAGAGTAGAAATTAAGCTACACAATACATACATTAAATATTTGTGTCCATTACATATGTCGAAAATAAAAAACGTTCGAATGATAAATTTTTACAAATCACTTTCAGAACTGCTGGTTTACAAAAGATCGAAACTCCTCAGTCAATGTCTCAACCTTATTGTTTAGCACATCTACATGATGTGCAAGATGTGCGACAGCCTGATCTATATGTGCAATCTGTCTATCGATCTGTCGGTCTATATGCGCCTTCATATCTGTCATCATTGTATCAACCCAAGCAGGTCGCACATCCCCAGCAGATGTAACTCCCGGCTGCTGACTAGTACTCGCCGACGGGCGAGCAACATCGGCCCCAGACTCAGTCGGGGGAACAAGATCTGGCGTAGGACCAGACTGACGCCGAGCTGAGCCTCTCCCCTGTGCAATGCTCCGGCGGTGTGTGGTTATGTCGATAGGGCTCATCTGGTTTATCACCATCTCCTCCGCCTGGAGTGGCACTCCCCGGGCTAGTAATAAGCGGCTGATGATGACTCCGTACGGGAGATTATCCGTGGTAACGATGTTGGCCTCGTAACGGATCCGCTCAAATATAACAAGGGGCAAGTCAATGGGCTCACCACGTGCCAAGCCAATCAGGAACTGTGCACGAGCCCGACTGAATGTGCTCTTATGTGCCACCGGGTCTACATTTGTTGCAACAAAAATGTGCAACATGCGAAAGAAAGGCAGCAGCTGATTCTGGCTGAAGGAGTTCGGCCTATCGAGCTTTGTGCGGTCCGTGCCAGTGAGAATGTAGAAATCCTGGTCCCGCTCATCGTCACCAACCTCAGCAGCAATAGGATCGCCCTCGGGTCGATCTTCTTCATGACTGGGCATAAACTCAACAGGGCCCGAAGATGAAGCAGAAGCGGCTGGATCTGCCTCGAATATGCCCGGGGAAAATGCAGCTGCTATGTCATCAGCCTGAGCAGCTGTCGACTCAGGTAGTATACGCGGAATCTGGAGTAAGTCAGCGAGAACATCTGCCGAGAACTGAAACTGTACACCGCGTACACTGAGAGTATGGGATGATGCATCGTTAGGCATGGTGGCCATCCCAATGTAAAACTCTCGAACCATTGTGGGGTAAATCTTTCCCCTCAATGTGCATATGGGGCCCCAGCCTCTGGTGACGAAGACGTCTCTCAGCGTCTTCTGCTCCCAGCTGAGCTCATCAAACTCATTAATGAGAATTTCTCGTTCCCCCATAACAGTTCGTGCCCCCAGTCGAGCAATGTCCGGATTGCCTCCATCCCTCCCTCGCTTCCTTGTCGTCATATACTGAGCCATATCCTGAAAATTAAAAAAAATATATAAATTGTAACATTTAAAAAAAATGATTATAATCACAGATACATACGTATTATGACATATATGGATTATACAGAAAATTAAAATATCATCTATTATAAATTTACATAATTTCGCCAGTAAAACTTTGAAATAATTTCACTTTTTCAATATATAAAATAATAATACTTAAAAGGAACAATATAAAAATATTTTAACAGGAAACGTTCGAACGTTATTGAAGGAACGTTCGCACGTTAGTCAGGATACGTTCGACAAAAAGATGATACGTACAGGACGTTTTTATCGAACGTTTCATTCAAACGTTCGATAAAAACGTGCGAATGAGTTCATTACGTCCGGACGTATTATCTAAACGTTCGGACGTAATGAATTTGAACCGTCATACGTTCGGACATTCTTACTAGCCGAAGAATACCAACGGTTTACGTTCGAACGTTTTTATCCAACGTTCTGTTAAAGCGTTGGATAAAAACGTTCGCACGTGAAACTAATACGTTCGCACGTTACAATATAACGTGCGAATGTAAAGAATACCAAAGGTCGCACGTTCGGACGTTGTGTCGTGACGTCCGAACGTTACGACACGTAATCGCTGAGTCGACTCAGCCATTACCGAAAGCTTCGAAACGCATGTTTCGAAGCCACAAACAACCAAAATAAGCATTTATATACAGTGGGGAATGTTTCTACGGTCCTATTTTATCAATTTACTGCGAATGGTGGCCGAAAATGCAAGTTTTATAACCGGGTACGGTGGGTTTCGAATTTTTGAAACCCACCGATTAAAAGCAAGGAAATAGAAGAGGGAGAGGGCACATTACCTTTTAGTGACGGTTGCGGTGGAGGATGGCGACGGTTGCGGCGGCTTGCGTGGCGGAGAGGAAGAGAGAGTTTGAGTTCGGTGGCCGGTTTCGTACAAGTTACGGCCTGGAAACCGTCGTGCCTGGCCTTATATACAGTTAACGTTCGAACGTTAATTAATTAACGTTCGAACGTTAAATGTACATGCGAACGTTATGTAGATTACGTTCGGACGTTGAATCAAACGTGCGAACGTATAACTTTTACGTTCGGACGTTGTGTTAACATGCGAACGTATAACGTATATGTTCGGACGTCAATCAAAACGTCCGAACGTTTTAGTTATAACATTCGAACGTTTTTATACTATATATTATATTATATATATTATATAATATATTATTATAATATATATTATATTACCTATATATTACTATATAATATGATAGGTAATATTATATATCATATAATGTATAATATTATATACGTATAATATACGTATATTATATAGTATATAGTGTTAATAGTGTATATAGCGTATACTATATACTGTTGTACGTGTATATAGTGTATACTATATAGTATATAGTATATTACACTATATACTATATAGTGTATACTATATACTGTTATATAGTATGTAGTTTTAATACGTATATAGTGTTATATACGTATTATTGAAACCTATATTATATAGTATATAGTAATATAGTATACTATATTATATACGTATATAGATATAGTATATATACGTATGTTATGATATATTATATTATATATACTAATATATTATATTATATATACTAATATATTATATTATATCTAGTGTATACTTATATAATATTATTGTATATATTATTGTAATAATATTAATATATATATATTTAATACTATTTAATATGTTTATATATATAGTATATATTATATAGTAGTATATAATGTTAATATTATATAGTATATATTATATAGTAGTATTATATAGTTATTTATTTATCCAATACTATAGTTAATATACTATAGTATCTATATAATAACTATAGTATGTACTATATATATTAACATTATATACTACTATATAATATATAGTAATATATTAACTATAGTAATATATAGTATATAATATATATAGTATATATATATGTATAGTAATGTATAGTATACTATATATTACGATATTTGTAGTATATATACTATATTATATACAAGTAGTATATATAACATAGTACTAGTACTATATTATATCTATTATATATTTACTATATATAATATTATACGATATTATATAGTTATTACGTATGTTTAACATACTATATACTACTTATACTATATTATAGACTACAATATAGATAATATATTATATAAATAATAATACTATATTATAGACTATAATATAGATAATATATTATATAATATTTATACTATATTATCTAATAACTATATTACTTTAATATAGTTATTAGATATACTATATTAAAGTATACTATACTAATTACTAGGATAATATACAATTTTTGTACTATATAATATATTATAATATACTTGTTATAACTATAATATATAATATACTTATTATATTATAGTTATAATATAATATATATTTTATATTATTAGTTAATATAAGGTTATAATATATATGTAGTACGTTCTTATATTATACTTATGTTATATATATTATAATTGGTACAAATTATTTATTAATTAATATTTTATAATTTATAATTTAATATATAAATATATTATGAGGAATATACTAAATTTTAATATGTAAATAATAATTTTTACGTTCGAACGTTCATGTGAAACGTTCGGACGTTATAATAAATTCGGAGGGAAATTTCCCGCTTAAACCAAATTTCCACAGTACGTTCGAACGTACTATATAAACGTTCGAATGTTACTGACGAATACGTAGGAATGACAATAATACGTGCGAACGTATTATATATTTTGTGGGCGGGACTATTGTACGTTCGGACGTTTATGCTTAAACGTTCGCACGTAAAATGAAACGTTCGAACGTACTTTAATGAACGTCCGAACGTTAATTGCATAACAAGCAGAAAATAAAACTTTCACGCACGGGAAAGCAGATTCATTTCTGCTTTCCTCCGTGCGTGTTAGAGTGAGAGACTGAGAGAGTTTTAGAGAGAGGGAGCTGGGAAGAGAAGAGAAGAAGTGAAGAAGAAGTGGAGGGTTATAGTGAGAGAGAGTTTTCTAGAAATATTGTTTTAAGCATTAAGGTAAATAATATTTCTCATTTTTTATTTGTAATATACATGATAATTTCAATGTTTTATTTCATATATATTTAACTAACTAGTATTGTGTATTTTTTGAAGGATCATTTGTTGTGAATTGTTGAGAAGTTGTGATTTTTGAAGAAGAATTTATTTAAAGCACAAGGTATATATACTAAACTATATTGTTACATTTTATTGTGGATTTAATTTGTGATATAGATTGTGTTGTTTGGATGAATTAAAAAGAAAAATTATTGTTATTGAATATGTTTATTCTTAATGTGATAATGTTTTAGTATAGTGTATGTTTTTGAATAATAATTATTTGTTAGTTTATGTGTCTATTTTAGTAATTTGTTGTGATAAAAGAATATATATAACAATTTATTTGTTAGATAAATAGTGTGATTATTTGTGTAAGAATAAAAATTATGGAGATGAATTATTAATAACCATAATTATAAATTATAATATTACAATTAAAACTATTATATATATAATTAGTTAAATAACTAATATAATAAATTATCATATATTACTAAGTGTCAATTATAAGGCATAACTATATAGTATATAGCAGAAAAATCGAATTACTAAAATTATAATATAAATAAGTATTATAAAATAATAATTCCTAAAAATCTAATAGCTTGATGATCCTAAATATTTTATCTAATAATATATAGTATAGGGTATATTAGTATTAATCCATAATAATAATTATCATGTAATGTATAGTATTAAAAAATGATTACTAAGAAATAGATAAGTAATTATAATAATAATTACTTATTTAATTATAAAAATTATTATAAAAATTATAATAATTTTGGCAATAATTGGTACATATTATATAATAACTTATAACAATTAAGTGTTATCAATATATAGTATAACTAGTAATTATAATCTAATTTGCTATATATTATATTAAATATGAAATAAATAAGTAAAATTTGTTATTTTATGCTATATAATAACAAATAAAATATAAGTGTTATCAGTAACTTATAATAGTAATTATAAGATATTTTATAGTAGTGTTATATATTATATAGCTGATAAATGACATATAATATAATAACTTAGGAATTACATAAGTTTATAAATAATTTCTAAGTGTTATCAATCATTAATAATATAAATATTATTAGTACATCGGGATAATTCAAACAATGTGCGCTAATTTATTTGTAGACTTTTTTGTTAGATATTGTATAACATTGCATAAATAACCTTAGACCCGTTTGGGAATTAGTGTACATTTAGGTGTACATTAATTCCTGAATTGTCCAGTGTGGACAGTTTGAGATTATATTATCCGTATTGCACATAAACGTTATTCCTACTTTGAACGTTTAGTATGAAGTTTCGGTGTCTTCCTCATTTGTTCTTCGGGTATACTGTTCTTAGGGTCATAATCCCTATATGTGAACATGTATACTTGGAGAACTATGGGGAAGTGCTGCCGAAATTTTTACTAACGTTCAAAGTAGTAGAGTGACGAGACTTGTGCAATATGGAGAATATAATCTCGAATGGGATAGGACCAACTACCTTGAGAAAGAGTACTTTGAACATTATGTATCATGACATGCATGTGTATTTAACTTTACCTTAATTACTAAAAAATTAGATGTTTTTAGAAATGGATAAAAGTTGGATGCGTCTACGCGATAGACTTGGAAAAGATTACATACCCTATGCGCGTGGAGTAAGGGTCTTCATTGATTTTGCAAAGGCCTCTGCTGATAGTCGTGGTTACATTAAGTGTCCATGTCGAGGTTGTAAAAATTTGTGTGCGATAAGATTGGATGAAGCTGAAAGTCATATATTTGTGAACGGTATGGATTTGGGCTATACTCGATGGGTACTGCATGGTGAGCCGTATGCTGAATCAGCGGATGACTTATTCAGTCAGCGGGAAAATTTGCACAACGTGGATGATGATTATGAGCGAGATGAGATGGAGGAGATGTTGAGTGACATTGGAGCTGGGATGTTTATGGATGAGGTTGATGACAATGGCTCAAGTGGGGGACGGAATGAGTCAGATAATTTTCCAGCAATGTGGGAAGATGCAAAGCGTGAGCTTTATCCAGGTTGTACAAAACATTCTAAAATGTCGTTTATTGTGCGGTTGCTTCACATAAAATCATTGTGTGGAATGTCAACCAAAGCAATTAACATGGTATTAGACTTATTTAACGAAGTGCTTCCCGAAGGATCTGCATTGCCGAAGAACTTTTATGAAGCGAAACAGTTGAGAAAGGGATTAGGATTTGAGTATAAGTCCATACATGCGTGCAAGAATGATTGTGTTTTATTTTGGAATGAGAACGAGGAGAAACAAGCATGTCCTGTATGCGGAGAGTCGAGGTGGAAGGATAAGAAAAGCGTTCCGGTTAAAGAATCTTTATATCTTCGTGGTGTTGAGACACGATTTATTCGTCAAGAACGAAATGCTGATCTTGCTGCTCCGCCTTCTCGTGAGCTATCAGTGTTTTCTCAGAATGTACGACCTTTGGGTGCACAAACGGGTTACGATTTACTTGATACAGAGTTGGGTAAAGTTCGGTGGTACGTACTAAATAATTGTCAGGAGATTGATCACTATCTCAGGTATGTCGTTGTACAAGGTTTAAATAATTTTAAAGATTATATACAACTTTAACTATTGTTATGTAAAATAATATGATAACTTATACTATACAGTGAGCACATGGACAAACTTAAGATGGAAGGCGTCGAGGATATAGTGGCAAGACACGAGTCAGAATTTTCTGGATGGTTTGAACAACGTGTATGAACTAAACTCTATACTATATGTTACATGATGAAAGTTTTAACTCTAGCTAATATTTAATAAATGACATTATTTAAATTGTTAGATATTGGAACAACGTGCTCGTGATCCCGGATCAGTCTCTTTTGAATTGTATGCATTGGCCCGTGGTCCATCAAACAGAGCACTTCGATACACTGCATGCACAGTTCGAGGTTATAGATTCCATACTCTGGACCGTGAACGTAATAGAAAAACTCAAAACTGTGGTGTCTTGGTCGAGGGGAGTCATGGAACAGATGATATTGATTATTATGGTGTCGTTCGTGATATTATCGGATTGAAATATCTGGGTGGGTCTATAACATATGTCTTTAAATGTGATTGGTGGGATCTAGGCGGTGGTCGGGATTCGATATATAGGGATAATCATTTTACGAGTGTCAATACTGCATCTAAATGGTACGAAGATGATCCATTCGTACTGGCTTGTCAAGCTACTCAAATCTATTACTTGATTGATCCAATGAAAAGTGCTGATGAAGATAGTGGAGAGATAACTTGGCGAGTTGTACAAAAATTTGTCCCTCGAAATATATATGAAGTAGGAACGAGTGCAGATTACGATAATAGTGGAGATGAAGATGACACTCTAAATGTAGAGGCCTACCAGGAAGATGGAGGAGGGGGTATTAACTTATTTGTTGACCTCGGTGCACTCGAGTTGCTCCCCTTATGTAGAGATGACGTCCCACTCATCCATCTCGACCCGTCTTCATTAAATTATCACTCAATTGAAGAAAGTGAGAAAAGTACAGAAGAAGAGTCAGAAGAAGAAGACGAACAAGAATCCGGGGGGGAAGTGGATAAGGATGACGAACAAGAGCTTGATGATGATGACGAAGATGTTATACAAAGAGATTCTGAAACAAACATGGAAAATACATCCGAAGATGAAGACTAAAAGTACTAAAAAGTTTATTCATATACAGCCATTATAGAATTTTATAATAAATATAAATTTATTCTAATAATATTTTTTTGTTATATATAATCATTTCCAAGTATGCCGCCAAAAAGACAAAGGAGAAATGTGCCTCCTCCACCGAGTCCAAGTCCTGAACCCATTGAGGACTCCCCACCTGAGGAGTCCGTTCCCGAAGATGAAGTTAACATTACAGAGAACGATGCACAATCGACACCTACCGGTAAGGAATGTTTACGTTAATACTATATATAATCAAGATGTTTGTTTCAATAAATAATATATATAACCTTCAAAATTATACTATTATCTATTAGTTGATGAACAATTGGCTCGTCGTGGTCGTGGCTATACACGCGGCATCTCACTTGAGAAAAATCGAAGGCATGGTAAACTGAAAATCACAATTCCTGATAATTCCACTGGAGGAGTGAATGATAGTGCAGCAGCGCTTTCCTCCTATATTGGCACAGTAATTCGAGCTTACGCTCCATTTTATGTGCGCTCCTGGAGAGATGTGCCGAATGAGATTAAGGAACACATTCGAAGTCGTGTGCTGGTGAGTTTACTTATTATATCATTTTTTTCACCTACATTAGTTTATTTTATTTTTAACGTAATTAATTTATAATTAGGATGAATTTGACCTCGACTTTGGTCGTAGCGAGGATTTGAGAACTGTGAATGAGTTAATGGCTACACTATTCCGACGTCACAAGGGACGATGTCACGACCATTTCAAGAAATTTGAGACGTTTGAAGAGGCTGCACAGTCCCCTTTCCAGCAGATGAAATTAGACGACTGGATAAAGTGTTGTGATCTTTTTGCCTCTCCAGAATATCAGGTATTCTAGATTTATTTTCTATAATTATTTACATTTATATTTGTTGTTTATATTATATGTATGTACATATATTACAATTAACGGTGAGAATTATTTTTGTAGCACTTAAGTTCTACAAATGCAAATAATAGATCTGCTCTGACTATTCACCATCGTGCTGGTTCAAGATCATTCCATCGTCTTGCTGAAAAAATGGTAATTAATAAACACAATAATTCATATTTTTTCTTATTATTCTTTTATATAAGTACTAATACTGTCTTTTTCAAATTGCTAATGATGTCGTTTTCTTAGAAACGTGATGATCCTGAAAACTTTTCCCTCATTCATGTCTATGCTGCTGCTCACACTAATGAGCATAGTGAGTGGATGGATCCTGCAGCTGCAATTAATTATGTAAGCGGTATTCCTTTTGTTGAATTATATTATGTAACATGTGATTAAATTATTTTTTATTTGTATTTCTTTTAATATGTTACTTATTGTGTGTTTTGATCTTTCAAACTGCAGGGGAAAATGATGGAGATGCAGTCAGTTTCTGGGGATTCCTCTCCTAGTGATTTGGACATTTTTTCACAGGTGCTTGGGCCCAACTCTAGTATGGCAAGAGGTTTGGGACGATCTTTCAAGCATTCCGGTTCATCTTCCTCAACCTCATCGACATCACAAATTAATAATCTTACCAAAGATTTAGAAGCTGCACGACGCGAGAATGAGTATATGAGGTCTAGACAGCAAGAGTTGGAGTCCCTCTTAGAGCGACAGTCTCATTTAGAGACGCGTTTGCAGGACCAACAAAGAGACCAGGAGGAAAGAATCCGTAGTGAGGTCCAACAGCAAGTGCAGCGGGAGATGATGCTGCAAATGGAGCGTGTTATGTCATTGCAACAGAATCGTGCTGGGCGAGGAAAGAAAAAGAAATGAATTTTATTTCTGTATTACGTTTTTAACATCTAATTTGAAAACAGTTTCAAACAATATTGGTTGTGAAATATGTACTGTAATATGAAACAATTGGTTTGTTTATTAAGTGGATGAGTTTAGCATTTCTGATATGTACGTTCGAATGTAAATAAAATACGTTTCAACAGTATTAAACGTTCGAAAATACGTTCGAACGTAACCATACAAAATAGTAACAAAACGTTCGAACGTTTAAAAAAAACGTTCGAATGTAAAAAAAGTTTAACGTTCCAAACATCCGAACGTACATTTTACGTTCGAACACTACTCTCTTAACATTCGAATTAACGTCCGAACGTCATGATACAAACGTTCGGACATTATTTCATTTTCGTTGGAATCGAGATTCGAACGTAACGTTCGCACGTATAAACGTTCGAACGTTTACATTATACGTCCGAACTATAATCAACAAACGTTACCTTTTCTCGTTCGGATGTCAGCTCGTCTTTTTTACGTTCGAACGTGTAATTTTAAGTTCGAACGTTATATTCTGTGACAGATTCTAACCGTCACAGAAAATAATACGTTCGAACGTTACTTCAAACGGCACATCCCCAACCGTCACTAAAAATATTTTTAGTGACGCTTGTACAGTAAACTGTCACCAAATGTAATCCGTGACGCACATTACGTGACAGTGGTGGTGACGGTCTAAAACCGTCACCAAATATATTTCGTGACGTTTTTTCCATTTCTTGTGACAGTTTCATCTGTCACTAAAACCTATTTTTGTTGTAGTGGATATAACATCACGTTATAACTTATGATGATGATGATGCCTTAAAAAAGAAAGGAAGTGCTTAGATCATTGACGAACGAACCCGACCTACAAATTGGATTGCATCATGATCGTGTCTTTTGGTCATATGTGCTTGATTGGTGTTCATTGAACAGAATCACAGAAAAATGGTTTTGGCTAACACACCAAACCAGTATATTGTATATTCATTATATAGTTTGTACAAGTCAATAAAAGAATCAAAAGATACACTCTTGAGAGATGCACATTATTTTCTATACAAGGAAGCAAATAATACAATTAACATAAATAAGATTGATTTGCTGAATCAATGGGATTACAGAGTTATATAGCAGATTTTGTAGGATCCATGACTCTTGCAAAGACTTGCCTTAAGTGTGAACTTCCATATTTGCAAGGCTTGCTGTCTGGAGGCTTGCTGTCATGATCTTGAAGAGGTACTCTTGCCATATTGGTAATGGTACTTCTTGGACACTCATTCTGTGCACAATCTGCAGAGCTGGAGCTTGAGGGATCTGATGTGGTTGCAGTAGATACTTTAACATCCTCCCGCAAGCGAATGGGAAGAGGTTGAACCAAGAGCTTGGACTTGAGAAGAGAGAATCTAGCAGAGGAGAGACCCTTAGTGAAAATATCAGCCAATTGATCATTAGTCGAAATAAATTTTAGAAGAATGTCACCATTCAATACTTTTTCACGGATAAAGTGATAGTCGACCTCTATGTGTTTAGTGCGTGCATGAAACACCGGATTAGAGGCAAGGGCAAGGGCACTAACATTGTCACACCAAAATATAGGTGGCTGTATGAGAGGGATATGAAGATCCTTAAAAAGCATGCGAAGCCAAAACAATTCAGCAGTGGTGATGGCCATACCTCGGTACTCAGCTTCTGTGCTGGACCGAGACACCACCACCTGCTTCTTGGCACTCCAAGAGACTAAAGAGTTGCCAAGAAAAATACCAGATCCAGAGGTAGAACGACGGTCATCTGGATTCCCTGCCCAATCGGAGTCACAAAAGGCTTGAAGATGAAGGCTGCCAGGAGAGTAAAAGAGACCATGATCACTAGAGCTTTTTAGGTACCTTAGAACACGTTTAACAGCTAACCAATGGGTAGTTGAGGGGCAATGCATATGTTGACAGAGTTGGTTAACTGAAAAGGCAATGTCGGGTCGTGTCAACGTGCAATATTGCAAGGATCCAACAACTTGACGATATTCAGATGGGTCAGGAAGCACATCCCCATCATATTTGGACAGCTTGGAACTAGATGGGCAAGGAGAGCTGGTTGGTTTGGCTCCAATCATGCGAGTACGGTGCAAAAGATCGTGAATGTATTTAGATTGACAGAGGTGCAGGCCAGTAGCTGATCGTGTGGCCTGAATACCAAGAAAGTAGCTAAGTGGCCCCAAGTCCTTGAGAGGAAACCTTTGCTGCAACTGAGAAATCAGAGAGGAAATAACAGAGTTATGAGTACCAGTAACAATGATGTCATCCACATATATGAGCATGAAGACCTTGATTTCCCCTTGAATAAAGACAAACAAGGAGGTGTCAACCAAGGATGCTGTGAACCCGAGATCAAGTAATGAGGAAGATAAGCAGTGAAACCAGGCTCTTGGGGCCTGTTTTAAACCATAGATTGCTTTATGAAGTTTGCAAACATAATCTGGATGTTGAGCATCAACAAACCCTTGAGGTTGTTCCATGAACACTTCTTCCATTAAGGTTCCATGTAGGAAAGCATTAGACACATCAAGTTGTCTAATGGGCCAATGAAAATGTACTGCTAGGGCCAACACAATGCGAATGGTAGATGCTTTAACAACTGGACTAAACGTATCTGTGTAGTCAATGCCAAGTTGTTGCTCAAAGCCCTTAGCAACTAAGCGTGCTTTGAACCTGTCTATGGACCCATCGGAGTGCTGTTTGATTCTGTAAACCCACTTATTTCTGATAACATTTTGATGGGGTGGTCTTGGACAAAGTGTCCATGTGTCATTGGAGAGAAGAGCAGCAAACTCTTGAGACATGGCATCTTTCCAACATGGATCAATAATGGCCTTGGAGAAACAAGTAGGTTCAACTGGAGAAGATTGAGCTTGTAAGGCAAGAAGAGGATATCTAGTGGAGTAATAAAGCTGGAAATCTGGGAATGATTTGGGTTGAAGAGAACCAGTACGTGACCGAGTTTGCATTGGATGGGAAATTGGGACCTCAATTGCTGGTTCAGATAAGTGAGGAGTAGAATTGGTGACAGGATGTGGTAATGGATCAAAAGTAGCATCTGTAGGGGCTGAGTAAGGTGGGGAAGGATCAAGAGACAATGAGGGACTCAAAGATTGAGAGTTATGGATGTCAGGAGAGATAGGTAATGCAGTGCTAGAATTTTCAGAATCAATGGTAATAGTATTAGCAGGAGGAAAACTTACAGAGAGTTGAAAAGGATGATCAGCAGCAGCATTAATCTTGGATGGCAGTTGCAATGTAGCATGTTCCTTTGCTGGAAAGGATCTTTCATCAAAAATGACATGTCTAGAGAGATAAACTCTACCTGAAAATGGATCAAGACAACGATAGCCAGCAGGACTGTAGCCAAGAAAAATACAGATTTTGGACCTATATTCTAACTTGTGAGTGGTGTAAGGCCAAAGTAAAGGGAAACATTTACAACCAAAGACCCTGAGTACAGAATAATTAGGCGCCATTTTGAAGAGTTTTTCATACGGGGATTTGTGGGTAAGAACAGCAGTAGGCAGCCTATTGATGATGTAAATAGAGGTGAGGAAGGCATCAACCCAATAGATGTTTGAAAGACCTGAATGGGCAAGAAGAGTGAGACCTGTTTCAAGGATATGACGGAGTTTTCTTTCAGCCAATCCATTTTGTTGTGAGGTGTGGGGGCAAGATTTACGATGCATAATGCCATTTTGGGTCAAAAAGGATTGAAACTGAAGTGAATTATACTCCCCTCCTCCATCAGTTTGCAACTTTTTGATTTTACATGAGAATTGAGTTTCTACAAGAGTCTTGAACTTAACAAAATACTCATATGTTTCTGCTTTAGTTCGAAGAGGATAAAACCAAGTGTAGCGTGAAAAGTCATCCACAAATATTATGTAGTACTTGCAGCCACTAACAGAAGAGATAGGAGAGGTCCATAAATCTGTATGAATTAGTTCTAAAGGAGCAGTAGAGATCCTGTGAGAGGTAGAAAATGGAAGCTTTTTACTTTTACCAAGCTGACATGAATCACAAAAGGACTTCTCATTATCATTTGCATGAGAGAGTGGTAAATGATAATCTTTTATTATTCGAGAGACTAGTACAAATGAGGAATGCCCTAGTCTAAAATGCCACATAGGAAGAGTGGTCTTTAATCCAATAAAGGCAGTAAAAACATGCTTATTTTTGAAGAAAGATCCTTGAAACCGCAAGGGGTACAACCCATTCTCAACTTTGCCTTCCAAGAGTATGGCTCTGGTCTGATTGTCCTTCACAAAGAAATGAGAAGAGGTTAGGACAAAATAGCAATTGTTATCAGAACAGAATTTATTAATAGAGAGCAAGTTGGCCGAGGCCTGTGGACAATGCAACACATTTTTAAGATGAAAATGAGATGTAGATGAGTGAATGATGGAAGAACCAGTGTTTTGGATGGGAATTCCAGCTCCATCGCCAACTGTAACTGTGTCATGACCTTGAAAAGGTTGCTGGATGGTCAGGTTCTCCAAGTCATTGGTGATGTGCGCATTGGCACCACTATCAGCATACCAAGGTTGTTCATCCAATACTTGGTTGGTGTGAGCCACCATGGCAGCAAGCTGAGAAGGAGGATGCCTTCCTTGATAGGAATAATCCATCCTATGAAAGCAATCAATAGCTGTATGGCTGGATTTTCCACAAATTTGACATGATGGCCTGCTAGTGTTGCTGAAACTTTGAGCATTATTTTGCTGTGGTGGCTTAGGTGCTGAACCTGCAGAGGGTTTAAAGGGCCCATTTCTTGGAGGGTAATTGTATGTTTGAGGATTTTTACCTTTCTTGTGGAAGTGGGGTGCTCCATTACGTGAAGGAAATTTGTTTTGTTGTGAGGAGTTGGACTTTGGCATAAATAAAGCAAAGTTTGTTGGATCAGGAGAAGGAGTTTGTTGTTTGAGGAGCATTTCATGACTAAGTAACTCATCTTGAAAGTCAAGAAATGTTAGAGGATTGTCTCTTGTAGCAAGAGAGAAAGAAGTGATAAATCCATTGAAGGAAGGATTAAGCCCACTAATAATGAAGGAAATTAAGTCCTCATCCTCAGTGGGTTTACCAACTGCAGCAAGTTGGTCTGCTAGATCTTTGGCACTTTGCAAGTATTCAGAACATGATTTGGTACCTTGAGAAAGGCTTTGCAATTGTCTCTTTAGGTGAGAGACACGAGATCTAGATTGTGAGGCAAATCGACTGGCAAGGGCAGTCCAAACTTGGTGAGAAGTTTGCAATCCATAAATTGTGGAAAGCACCGATTCAGATAGGGTCATATTGATCCATCCGAGAAGGAATTGATCCTTCTTAATCCATAGAGCAGAAGCTGGATTTGGAATCTCTTTGCCTTGAGCATCAGAGATCAAAGTGGTAGGGCATGGTTCAGAACCATCCACAATGCCCATCATATCATGACTTCTCATAACAGGAACCAGTTGAGATAGCCATTGCAAGTAGTTGTTTCCATCAAGTTTAACCCCAGTTAATTGGGTAAAGGATGGAAAAACAAAAGGAGCAGCAGAAGTAGTATTTGGAGAAGCCATTGAACCAGGATGTATGAGCGTGAGCTGAATACAGCTCTGATACCATGAACAGAATCACAGAAAAATGGTTTTGGCTAACACACCAAACCAGTATATTGTATATTCATTATATAGTTTGTACAGGTCAATAAAAGAATCAAAAGATACACTCTTGAGAGATGCACATTATTTTCTATACAAGGAAGCAAATAATACAATTAACATAAATAAGATTGTTTTGCTGAATCAATGGGATTACAGAGTTATATAGCAGATTTTGTAGGATCCATGACTCTTGCAAAGACTTGCCTTAAGTGTGAACTTCTATATTTGCAAGGCTTGCTGTCTGGAGGCTTGCTGTCATGATCTTGAAGAGGTACTCTTGCCATATTGGTAATGGTACTTCTTGGACACTCATTCTGTGCACAATCTGCAGAGCTGGAGCTTGAGGGATCTGATGTGGTTGCAGTAGATACTTTAACATTCATGACAGAGGCTATATATGAAAGAGCTAGAGCTCGTGTAATACGTACGTGCTAGATCTAAGATTATAATATTTACTTCTTGTATTTCCTGTTTCTCATTTAATGGGATGGAGTTATAATTGGAAGCATCAGTACTAGGGCTTAGAGTCTCTCATTTTGTGCTGTTAATATATTTTAGAATTGGTAACTTTAGCCTCTCTTTAATTAAGAGTATTAATTAGTAGTAGCTAGGCTAACTTCTCCTCTAACAACTGAAATGTATAACCTTGTAGAGTAAGCTAGTAATAATGCCTTTGCTGAGCTTTCAGTGTTTTTTTTTTTAAATGAATTTAATCAATTATTCCCATTCAAGAAAAACAAAAGTACTAAATTAAAGTTCAAATAAGCCAATCCCATGACTCGGTTTGATCAGCACGCAATATTGGTGGTGTTCGATCCTCCTTTGTTTCTTTACACATATAATAAAAAAAAGTGGAAACTTCATGGAGCTATATAAACCCATGGTATGAGCACATATTTCTTCAACAATTAAGCTAGCTAGCTAGCCTTTGATGAAACATATAATATACATCTCGATCTTCCTCGATCTATTAGCTGAAAGCTAATTAAGTATTCCAGTTCGATCTAGCAAAATGGGAGTCCTGTTGTACTGGAGGAATGCTAATCTATGCATTAATGCTGCGAAGGTGGTGTTCCTCGCGTTCTTGATCTTTACGGCCACCACCAGTATTCTTGTCACTACTCATGCACGGCCTTTGGATGACATGATGAAGAAGTACTCATCATCGGTACTACTTGGTGCCAAAAAAGAGTCATCTCCACAAGATCAAGGCTGACAGATACCACGGCCTTCAGGACCTAACCCTTGCATTCCCACACATGGCGATCATGGTCAATCTTGCCCCTAGCTCATGACCATATATATTAATGGAGCTTTATAAGTAGTTAATTTGTGTTTTTGTGGAGTGATCTAGCTCCTATATTATATGTCGCTCGTATTAACGTATGTCTACCCACTGCACCACAGCAGAAAAATAAAACTGAGAATTCCATCTCAGAGGATGCAGTACAAACAGAATGTTGAAGAATATTCCTCCTCTGCAGAGTTTGTTATTTTCTCCAGTTGTAATATTCCTTTCCAGTTGTAATACTTCTTACATTTTCCTTTTGTCTGATATGTAATTGACTCCCTATATAAAGGCATGAGCACTAATGAAGGATGTATGATTGAGAGCTTTTTTTACAGAATGATAATTCCTTCTCGTAGTTTCTTTTACAATGTTATTCATTTACTCTGCATTTCATCATGGTATCAGAGCTGCTGACTAGCAGTCTCTTGATCCTACCTCCATCATGTCTACACAGTCCAAGATTTCCTCATCATCGATCACATCCTCCTTCTCTCACATTGTTTCTATCAAGTTAACTCATGAAAATTACTTAATATGGAAAGTCCAAATTACTGCTTATCTAAGAGGTCAAGATTTGTTTTCCTTTGTTGATGGAACGCAGACAGTGCCTCCAAGATTTCTAACCACAGAATCTGAGTCTTAACCCAAAAATAATCCTGCTTTTCTCTCATGGCAGAAAACAGATCAAATGATACTTAGCATCCTATTTTCTGCAATTTCTGAAACAGTTGTTGGCAATGTTATTTCTGCTAAAACCTCACGAGAACTATGGACTGCACTTGAATCAATGTTCAGTTCTCATTCTCAAGCTAAAGAATTTCAAGTCAAATTTCAATTGACAAATTTGTCTAGAGGAGAGCAATCCATATCTGAGTATTTTTCCAAAGTAAGAATGCTTGCCGATACACTTTCGGCCACTGGTAACCCTCTTTCAGACAAAGATTTTGTGACCTATCTTCTAAATGGTCTTGGTCCATCGTATGAGTTATTTGTTACATCCATCACAACAAGATCTGATCTTATTACCTCTCATGAGCTTTATCACCTCTTACTTATTCATGAAAGCAGAATGTCTCATAACTCACGTAACACCGGCTCTCTCAATTCTTTTACACCATCTGTGAATGTGAGTACGGGTAACTCCTTCCGTGACCAACGTGGTAGAGGTAATTATAGGGGGAACAGAAATACCAGAGGACGCACCAGACCCTTCACCAGAGGCAGATTCTCTCCCAACCCATATTCCCAAAACCCATCCTATTCCACAAACCGCCTTACCTGTCAAGTCTGCCAAAAACCAGGACACTCAGCTCTCCAGTGTCACTACAGGTTTGATCATGCATACCAACATGAGCCACCACAATCCTTCTCTGCCCATTACACTGCCCCATCCTCCACCACTGATCAAACCTGGTACCCTGCCTCGGCAGCCACAAACCATATAACCCATGATTTATCTCATCTTAACCTTACATCAGAACCATATTCTAGAAATGAACAAATTCGAGTGGGTAATGGCCATGCACTGAACATCAATAACATCGGTGACTCCTCCCTTCTTTCTAACTCATGTTCTTTTCGACTTCATAACTTACTTCATGTGCCATCTATTACCAAAAATTTAGTTTCTGTTTCTCAATTTTGTTCTGACAATAGCTGTTTCTTTGAATTTCATGCACATCATTTTTCTGTTAAGGATCAAAAGACCAAGAAGCTCCTCATCAGTGGCCCTCTCATTGATGGATTGTATCGGTTTCCCCCACCTGCCTTTTCCTCTCCTCCGTACGCTGCTCTTGGTGAACGAACCTCCATTGCACAATGGCACAACCGTCTTGGTCATCCCACCCTCAAGCTGGTTTCCAGAATAGTGCGTTCCAACTGCTTGCCTTTCTTTCCCAGTGCTGCTCAGTTTACATGTCCCGACTGCCCTCTTGCCAAGGCACGGCAACTGCCCTTTCCCTCCAGCACCACACACACTTCTGGGCCTTTAGAAATAATTTGGGCTGATGTTTGGGGCCCAGCTCCTGTTTTATCAAGAAATGGATTCAAATACTACTTATCCATTGTTGATCATTTCACAAGATTCTCTTGGATATTTCCTTTGAAACTCAAATCTGATGTTCTACAAGTTTTTACTTCATTTATTCAGTTTGTTGAACGCTTTTTTAATTCCAAAATTAAAATTCTTCAAACTGACGGAGGAGGTGAATTTCGTCCCCTTACCTCTCTTTGCACCAATCTCGAGATAATTCATCGTTTCTCTTGCCCACACACCCATCAACAAAATGGAATCGTTGAACGAAAACACCGTCACATTGTTGAAACAGGACTAACCTTATTATCTCATGCCTCACTTCCTCTTTCTTTTTGGGAAGATGCTTTTGAAACAGCTACTTACTTAATAAACATTCTTCCCACTCCAGTACTTCAAAATAAATGTCCTTATTTCATGGTGCATCACAAATTACCCGAATATTCCCTTTTAAAAATTTTTGGATGCTTATGTTGGCCAAATTTGAGACCATATAATCCTCACAAAATTAATTTTCGATCAACTCCATGTCTTTTTCTCGGGTACAGTTCATCACACAAAGGATACAAATGTCTTGACCTTAAAACCAATCGTATGTACATCTCCCGAGACGTTCTCTTTGATGAACACTCTTTTCCCTATTCCAAACAGATTCCCACTCCCTTGTCTAAACTCAACCCCACTACTACCTCGTTACCCATATTCCCTACTTCCATTTTAGGCCCACCACCTACTTCTTCCTCCAGCCCACCTAACTCTTCTTATTCGAATTCTTCAGCCCAACCTCCTCAGCTCACTGTCACGCCCAGCTCCAATCCAGCTCCAACACCCTCTCAACCACATTCTCAGCCCAGTACATTGCCCTGTCCAAACTCAGCTCACACACCTTCTCAGCTCAGTCCACTGCCCAGCCCAAACCCGACTCAAACACTCCCTTCGTCTACCATCTCGCCGACCCTACCTTCCCCGATTCTCCCTTCTCCCTCTACTGCAACTGAACCTCCATGTAACTCTCCTGAAAATATCACTTGTCTCGTTCCCCCAAGAGCCCCCATCATTACCCGATCCATGACCCAATCCTCTCGTCCTCGTGTCTTCACCGATGGGTCAATACCTTACCCATCTCGAACATGTTCGATTTCCACTAGAACCGTACCCGATGAACCATCCTCCTTCACCATCGCCTCAAAATTTTCTGAGTGGAAAGAGGCCATGAACAGAGAATACGATGCCCTCATTCAAACCCAGACCTGGACCCTTGTTCCCCCTCAGATTGCTTCTAATCTCGTTGGTTGCAGGTGGGTCTTCCGCACCAAACGTCACTCGGATGGTTCGATTGAACGGAGAAAAGCCCGGCTCGTTGCAAAAGGTTTCCATCAACAACCGGGGGTCGACTACAATGAAACCTTCAGTCCAGTCGTTAAGTCCACCACCATTCGGTTAGTCCTTTCTTTTGCCATTGCACAAAATTGGTCTCTGCGACAAATAGACATCCAAAATGCCTTCCTACATGGAAGTCTCACTGAGTCTGTTTTTATGCAACAACCCCCTGGTTTTATTGATTCTAAACATTCCAATTATGTGTGTAAATTACACAAGGCCATCTACGGTCTAAAACAGGCACCTCGTGCCTGGTTCTCACGGTTAAGCAATTGGCTTCTCAGCTATGGTTTTGTTGCATCTCACGGAGACCCATCTTTGTTTATCCTACGAAATTCCTCTATTTGCATTTTTACATTGGTTTACGTTGATGATATGGTAATTGCATCTCCCACATCAGTTGCCATTGATAATTTTCTCTGTGATCTTAGTCATGCTTTTCCAGTAAAAGACTTAGGTCGACTCTCATATTTTCTTGGATTACATTTAGACTACTTACCTCACGGTATGTTACTTTCCCAAAGAAAATATATTTTCGACCTTCTTCGAAAAACCAACATGATTGCTGCCAATCCCATTTCTTCTCCTATGTCAGCTTCCAGTAAACTCTCCAAATTTGATACCCCTTCGTTTGATGATCCCACTCTTTTTAGGAGTGTTGTGGGCAGCCTTCAGTACCTATCCTTAACTAGACCAGACATTGCCTTTTCAGTTAATAAGGTCTGTCAATTCATGCACGATCCAAAAATTACTCACTGGACTGCTGTCAAAAGAATACTAAGATACTTAAAGTCTACTATCAATCATGGTCTATTTTTTGCAAAAAAATCTGGTTTTATTTTACATGCCTATTCGGATGCGGACTGGGCTGGCTGTCCAGATGACCGACGCTCTACAGGAGGCTTCTGCATTTTTCTGGGTAATCATCTTATATCCTGGAGTTCACGCAAGCAGCACACAGTGGCAAGATCAAGCATTGAGGCTGAGTATAAGTCTTTAGCCAACACCACTGCTGAACTAATATGGCTTCAGACTTTGATTAAAGAACTTGGTTTCTCCCTCTTCAAAGCACCTGTTTTATGGTGTGACAACTTGGGTGCAACATACCTCACGTCCAATCCTGTCTATCACTCACGTACCAAACACATGGATATCGATTTTCATTTTGTACGTGATAGGGTCACTGCCAAAACTCTACAAGTCTGTTTTTGTAGTAGCAACGACCAGTTGGCTGATGTATTTACTAAGCCACTGGTTGCTGATCGATTCTCTGTTTTGAAGACGAGTCTCAATGTCCTTGACACCCCATTGGACTCGCCGGGGCATATTAACGTATGTCTACCCACTGCACCACAGCAGAAAAATAAAACTGAGAATTCCATCTCAGAGAATGCAGTACAAACAGAATGTTGAAGAATATTCCTCCTCTGCAGAGTTTGTTATTTTCTCCAGTTGTAATATTCCTTTCCAGCTGTAATACTTCTTACATTTTCCTTTTGTCTGATATGTAATCGACTCCCTATATAAAGGCATGAGCACTAATGAAGGATGTATGATTGAGAGCTTTTTTTACAGAATGATAATTCCTTCTCGTAGTTTCTTTTACAATGTTATTCATTTACAGAATGATAATTCCTTCCCCTTAGCTAGCTAACAGATAATGGTAATTTGTATAAGCAGTTAGAATTGTCTAGGCCCTAAGTTATATTTAAATGGTAAACAACCTCGGCCGGGCGCCGCTGAATGCATACAAAGGTACTTAACTAAACACCGAACGAGCTACTACTTATTAGCCAGTTTTCCAGTTTCCAACGTACGCGATGATATATATTCTGGATAAGTTATGAGCAATACCAAATGTTCATGCAATAACTAATAATTGCTGATCTTTCGGAAATAATTATGTTCATGATGATCTTGTTCCTATGTATAAATTCAAATGTATCTGTTCTCTTCGTCTTTCTCTTCGATCTATTATCGTTCCAAGCAAGATAAATCTAGCGAACAACAAGATCAACGTCGACGTCATCACGGAAAGTCTGCGATTATAAGTCCAGCAAATCTTCACGTACGTACCACAAGAGGTATGTAGCCCAATCTCGTGAAAAAACCTGATCTTAATGGTAGTTTAAGAGTAGTAAAATATTAGTTGGTAGTTTATCGTTTCTGGATGGCGGCGGCTAGCTCTAAGGCGTACTATTGGGGAGTACTGTAGAATCAAAATTTTATAATGAAATGAAAAGCAACTGAAAGTCATCGTACTGGCCGTTCATTCCAATCGAAAAGGCAATAAGCATATTTGCTCCATTACTCTCACTTATTACATATATAATTAGTTCCACCACTCAATCTTTATACTTTTCTTTTCTTATAATTTCCTTCTTGCCAATTCCACCACTCTTTCTAGTTAATTATTACAGGCTCGCTTTCCAAGTGATCTGAAAGTTATATGTAAATGTGCGCGTTTATACATATATATACATATATATGTCGTGTGTCGTGTGTGTGCCATTGTATTTAAGATCTGTCACGTCATTATGATCTTCTTCAATGGATAACTTTGGCGCGCAATAGCTAGCTTAATGATCACTGTGACAGGTGTGACTGCCGTTTATGCATGCCATTGTTCCAAGTCCAGTCCGGTGCAAATCATGTTTAACCATATTATATAGTCATCCTTTAAAGTACTTAAACGATCACTTGGCCGGTTTCATCCACTTTAATGCATGAACGCATTAATTAATGTCCAGAGAAGCCAATAATTACCAGCTAGAGTACTTTTAGCTTTGCCACACAAAAGAAAAAAGAAAGAAAAAGAAAAATAAAAAAAAGACTAGAGACGTTAAAGAAAAGAAAACGAATCATATTCATCCGGCCCCGGCCTAGCCTTCCAGCTCTAGTTCATCACCCACATACACACACCCATATATATATATATATATATATATATATATATAACAGGCACTTTATAACCACACACGACTAGGATTTTATCTCACAGTTAATTATCAGATGATTGCATGGTTAATTTTGCATAACTCAATATATATTTGCCTAAAGCTAGACGGCCTTCAACTATATCTTAATAATTCTAATTCAATATATGGGTAAATATTCCAGGGGTATAACGATCGACAATGGTTATATGGCTTCTATATTTTATTGGCATTAGGGTACTAATAAACTTTAATGCACCCGCCATGCATTGATAGACGTTTATCATGACAATATCTCAAGTGATAATTCTCAACTAAATATATATATATATGCAAGGAATATTCTACTTTCCATAAATATTTGTAATAATAATAATAATAATAATCTTTTATTCTAGCATATAGTACTTCTCTTAACTTTTAATTAAGCAAGAAGTGATATATATTTCTGTAGGGTGTCATCTCGACGGATCCCTTAAGCATTTGCAACATTAACTTCATCGGTATCTTAATATTCCAGTTAAGTCCGGTTTATCACTGAACTTAAGCTATATGTGTGTGTGTGTGTGTGTGTACGTGTGTGTGTGTGTGTAGCTTGATCATCAGTTGTATTTTTATTGTTTGTGGAGGGATTTTGTTAGAAATTTCTGCACGTCGCGGCTTGGAAGCTGAGAAAGATTCCAATAAATAAAAGAAACGTACAAAGAACAGGATCGATCGTCAGAATCCACCATTAGATAGGGTTTTGAAAGGAATTAGATATATATATATATATATGATCTTGGCCGACCGGAGCATATGCATTAATATAACAAAAAGACTCTCATGGAACTTCGTGCGTGGCTGTACTACATTACACTATCGGGAGGGATATGGTAAAAATATAGGGAGAAGATTCAGTTGTCGTCCTAGCTTCCATTATTAAAGAGTATAAAACCCCCCAATAATCTTGGAATAAAGTTAATAATTGTGCCAACATACTGCATATATATTGGTGGCGGCTAATGATCATTTCTTAATCAAATGCATGAGAAGATTCCTCTGCCTTTAATTTCTAGCTCGTTGTGTTTCTTTTCCTGGATAATTTATCGTACTTTCAGAATGTCTTTAATCTCTTTCGTACCAGAATATATATTTTAAGGAATAAAATTGCTTTTCTTAACCATTAATGTCTCCGAAAACCGATAATTATATATACATGCAAGTGAGTCTGAAAGACAATGCTTAAATTAAAAACAAAAAAACAAAAAAAAAACAAAACGAGACAGCTGCATGGGAGGAACTAAAAGTTTGAGTTTATATATACACGATTATAATTAAAAAGTAATTGAAATGGCCAAAAATTAAGTGATTCTGTTTATATATATTGATATAAAAAGTGAGATGCCTTTTCCATGCATTAGAGCTCTCTACCATTCAGTACTGCTTTTCAAATCTTCTTTGAATCTAGCTAATAGGCCAAATAGACATGTACACATCTCTGTGTGTGTGTATATATATATATATATATATATGTATATATATAGATATATATGCTTTGCCAGGGCCAACTAGCGAGTAATTAAGCTGGTTTAAACTCTATGATCACTAGCTAATTAATTGGTATCTTTTTAGAACTTTTTTTCCTTGTTAAAGTAATTATAGATCAAGAAGGGGTCGCATGTTCGTTGAAGATCAATTTTGGGAATATTTAACACATTTTTAAGATTTTTTAATATATTATTTATTGAATTTTTGAAAATTAAACCGATAATATCGAAAAGTTGTTTGAATATATATTTTTAAATTAGATTTTTTTTTTCTGGTTTTTGTGTGTTTTCATTTTCATTGAAATTTAATTACGGAAATGATTAAATATTTTAAAAGTTAAAGGCATTTTTTTTTTCGAAAATTGAAAGATGTTTGAATTGAAGTTAAAAAACAAAGAATATATAAATGACTTAACTAGATATATATGACCATAATGATTCAGCAAGCTAGCTAGGTGGCAATTATGCGAGCTAATTTCTTTTTCTGATCATGTTATAATAAGGTGAGACATAATAATTAGTAATCTACCTCTATCTTAAAGAACTACCTTTTTATTTTGGGAGACGAAGTTTTACACCGGATCTAGAATTTTGAGGAAGGATGCCGCTACTTGAATCGATAAAGCCAAACGATAAAATGGACCCAACGTACACTGTATTTATAAGTTTTTAAAAATATTTTGTAAACATTTTTAGCTTTTTTAAAAAAAAAAAATACACACATACATTCACTAATAATCAATTTATTAAATATTAAGAAAAAAATCAATCTACTTCTCATCGGTCTATTCCATCGATTGAAAGAGCCGACAAGAAAAATAGTACGTTTTTGTCAAAAATAGTAATTTTGATTATAAAATAATAATTACAAAAATTCATTTTTTGGTAGTCACCAATATGAGGAATGTTGTATTTGCACTTGATGAGTACAATATAAATTAAGCATTCACATGATCTCTTTAATACGAGTCTCAACTCTCAAGATCTAGTATTGCTCGACGATCGAGTAATGAAAAGCAGCATCGCCGGCCACATGTGTGTGCACTGATCGATGGTAGTAGTCATGCATGCTGGATAATGGAATTAATTATTAAGAGTACTGCACTGGAATGGAAAACATTCTAATGATTTCTCATATTTTGATTCAGTAAACGATATTTATATACTAGAAAAAAAATATTCTTACATAACAGATAAAATTATAAGATGTAAGGAGAGAGTGACACATATGATAACAATAAAATGTTATAGACTATTTTGCATTGATGTAGGATTATTTATCTACTTTTGGTGGACTTGATGTATCCTTTGAGTCTGAAGACGTTGTCGGGCTAATATTCTTAACATGCCTCTGCAAGCCAAGTAGCCCTGAAAGGACCGTGTGGCTCAATCGTAGAGTACAAAATTTGGAGATTGATAAAGGTTTTGTGATCAAGATGTCTACAAGTAGGTCCTTGCTAAAAAAAAAAAAAAAAAAAAAAAAAAAAAAAAAAAAAAAAAACCTGAAGTGCTTTTGCATGGATCTAATCTAGTACAAAGTGATAATCAATGTCTATATGTTTGGTGTGAGAGTGCATCACAAGCTTAACGGATAGATACGTGGCGCTCAAATTGTCACAATAGAGGATAGAAGACTTCAACAAAAAAATTCCTAAATCGGATAAAAGAGCTTGCAGCCATAATAATTCACATGTAGCATGGGCCAAAGCTTTATATTCAACCTTGGTACTTGATCTTGCAATGGTAGATAGCTTCTTGGAACTCCAGCAAACCAGATTTTTCTCATAAAAAACACAGTATCCTCCGGTTGATTTTTTGTCATCTGGGCATCTGACCCAGTTGGCATCGAAAAATGTAGCCAAAACATGAAAAGGAGACGAAATAATAGACAAACCATGATCTATAGTGTGCTTGAGATAGCGTAAAATACGATTAACAGCTTGCCAACGAGATAAACAAGAGGCATGCATAAATTGGCATACTCGATTCATAGAAAAGGTTAAATTAGATCTAGTAAACAGAAAATATTGCAAACTCCAAACTACACTTCTATATAAAGACGAATCTTCCATAGAAGTAGAGTCAAAAGCTGACAATTTAGAAGATGATGACATAGGGCCACTCATAGACTTGCAATTGTTCATATTAGTTGTCTTGAACAAGTCAAGAATGTATTTACATTGTGATTGTGATCCCCCCAACTCTCACGTATGGACATGTGGAAATCGAGACGTCAGATTGATGACAACAAGGGTTACACACTCCAACAAAAAGTGTTAAGTGTGTGCACATACAACACATATGGTGTGATATCCGCTCATTCTTTCTTCTTTTTTATTTATAAGCCTCGTTCTACATGTTGAGTTTCGATCTACGTGCTGAGCTTTATCCTAAGTGCTGTACCTTGACGGCGTGTTCCGAAAGCTATCCAACGGATTTCAAAGTAAAATCAATATTTTAAAATTTACGGATATTTTAAATATTATGGAAATATCTATAAGAGATATTTCCAGTATTATTAGATAAGCTTGTTTTTAAAGTAACACAATTATAATATTTTAATGAGCCTTTAAAAATATTATAATTGTGGATAATTACTTAAATTAAATATTTTAGTTGTTTTGAAATATTACGAGGTTTAACTTTACATTAAAAACTCTAAATTAATTTAAATGATTTTATTCTCTTTGAGTAATTAACGATATTTTATCATTTTAAATAATGATGAAGAAATATTATTTTATAAATTTTAGTTTATAAAATAATATTTTATCTTAATTCCTCTCAATGTTTTATTTAAGTGTTTTATTTTTAATAAAACACTTACGCGTTTTCAAATAAATGTTTAAACTCATCGTTAGATCGTTTTAAGGATCCCGAAACGTAGGACTAGGATTAAATACCCAGGCCCATCTCTTTTCTTCCTCACTTTTTCTCTTTTTCATTTTCTTCTTCTCTGTCCTCTCTTTCTTCTCCATGCCCGACATGCTCTGTGTCTTCTACACCGTGCACGAACCTCAAGTCTTCCAGCCGGCTCCACCTTCAACCGCCATGCCCCACCTCTATCTTCGGCCTGATCCTCCCCCACTGACAAGCACCACCCCACTGGTGGTGAGCTAGGTCGGCAGCCACCTCTCTCTCTTTCTCCCTCCAAGCAAATGGGTCTTAAGGCCATTTTCTCCTCTTTGAGCCACCATACACGGCTGAGACAGCCACCAAGTACCACTAATGACTTCATCACATCATGGGCTTCCTCCCTATGTCCTTCTTTTCCCCTACCTCTCTCTTTCTCCGATGGGTCTCTACAACCTTAGTTTTGGTTGAACCGCCGTGCACCACCGTACATGGCTACCCATGGGGTTTCACCACCACCATCTTGTTCCTCTCATCACTATGACCTTCTCCAACAAATTTCATGTCCAAATGAGTTGTGTACAGCTCTCACTCTTATTCACTCTCCAAGGCCGTATTTCACTTCTAGTTGCCGATCCACCTCGTGAGCCACCTTCTGGCCACCACCTCGCCACCATAGCTCCATCACATCTTGCTCTACCTTTCTCTAGCTTCCCATGAAGTTTTATGGCCTTTCTCCACCTTAAGCGACCTCCCACCATTTCAGATATACCGTTCACGACATGATACCACCGTACTCTACCACCTTTGACCACCACAAGGCCACCTTGAGCCTAGGCCACACCTAGCTATTCTCAAGCCAAATTGCCACTTTATGTGGTAGATAGCCACCGTACGTGGTGTTACCGCCACGTATGACTCTTCCGACGCTTTGATCGTGACGGGCTACGAGCAATGCATGAGTTATCCTGTTGATGGTATAACCCTTTATCTTTAGTTATTTACATTTATATTAGTGATTGGTTGGATTGTAGACTGTGTAGTTAATATTTGTGGAGTTCGTTGTGTAGTTGTGAAGTGAAGTGTTGGGCTTGACTTTGTAATATTGTGGACTATGTTGTGAGTATGGGCGTGAGATGGATGTCATAGTTGTGATACGACATGTGGTGTGAAAAGATATGCGTGAAACGTACTCTGTGTGGTGCAGCGACGCGCCATGTGACGTGCACCGTAGTGACGTGCGGCGTAGAATGAAGGGAGTGCGCATGGATCGTACTCCCTGTTGTATGGCGATGCACCGTGTGATGTGCGTCATGATAATAAGTGTTGTAGTGAAGGAAGTACGCGTGGTGAGTACTTCATGTCCCGTAGCAGTGCACTGTGAGGCGTGTATTGTAATGATATGTGTCGTAGTGTGGATGGAAGAGAGTTCACCTGAGTGTACTCTATACTATGTCGTGATACATCGGATGATGTGTCACGAAGGATTGGATGGCATAGAAGCGAAGCGTGAAGTGTATGGTGTAACGTCGAGCACTGTGTAACAGTGTCCTGAAGTAGTGGTGATGTGGCTGTAGTCCAAGGTAACCTTGAGGCTGACTTGTGGCTGAAGGTATGTGTGAAGTAGTGGAAAAGTATTAGAGAGTGCAGCAGAAGCATGATAGGCATCGTGCTGTTATTTAGGAATTTGTCTCGAGCTGCATAATGGGATAGAGGCGCATTTCCGGATGCAGTCCTCTTGTTAAGTGGCAAGAACTGTGTAACAGTGTCCCAAAATAGTGATGATATGGCCTGTAATCCAGGGTGATGTGTGTCACCTTATGGTTGACTATGGCTAAGAGTATGTGGAAGTGGTGGAAAAGTATCAAAGAGTGCAGTGGAAGCATGATGGGTGTCATGACGTGACTCGGGATTAGTCTCAAACTACATGACGTGACAGAGATGCATTTGTGGATGCAGTCCTCTCCTATCAAGTGTTGGCATAAACTTGTACAGGTTCGAGAAGTAGGAAGAGTCCTATCAATCGGGTCTAAGCAAGTTGGTATTAGAGTATGGAGCCTTTTTATACAAGCGGGCGTTTATTAGAATTATAAGTTACTCTTAGGTGATAAAAGGGAATGAGATACATGTGCCTCTGGCGAGACACGTGTGTTGGACAGGTTCACCATATATAATGAGTAAACTGTCCTCAGCATAGTTACATGGTGTTTTAGCCCCAGAGTTGGCTTGAATTCATGTAACCTGACTGGATGGGAATGAGGATTTAGTATGGGCTAGGATACGTGAAGGTAGTAGCATGTATATAGTCTAAGGTTGGGATGCATGACTTTGTCAGTCGGAATCATGCATCAGATTATGGAAATAGAAGAATGAGATGGAAGTCTTAGTGTCTTAACCCTAAAGTGAATCACGGAGATTTACTTTATGGAATAAGATCACGAAGATTTTAGTATAGTAAATGGCACATAAAGAGCCCAGGGATGGACGGAGAGTGTTCCAGGTGAGGCATAATTCTATTTTTAGAATAGTTACATATGCATTAGATAGATGATGACGTAAGATTATGTGTATGCATGTAGGTTGACATCTGACACGCACACGAATGGACTGCATGGATTGAGTATGACATGAAGTCCAAATAAATATTACATTCATACTCTTCTAGAGTTTTCTTTATAAAAACGAAGAATAAGACAAAAGCTTTTCTCAAAAAAGGACAATGGAACTTTTTCTCTACGAGACACGCTTTAAGAAAGAAAAGAAAACGAAACATAAGTTTTCAAGTATAAGTAGGTTCGGCCCTCCTTGGCAGCCCATTTTCAAGCACCTAAAGTATGTACGTTTATGCATGTGAATGGATGCTATAAGTAGTACGTATTGTATGTATTATCATGAAAGGAAAATGAAAAAGAAGCTTTAAAAGACGTAAGCACTATTAAGGACTATAAGGACCGAAACTGTAATGGACTGTTCCTAAAACAACTCTTAAGAAAAGAAAGAAAACAATTTTTTTTTTAAATAAAATAACTTTTTATAAAACAACTTTTGTGAAAAAGAAAAAAAACCATTTTCTCTTAAAGAAACTTCTCTTAAAACAACTTTTACAAAAAGAAAGGAAACTAAGCTTTAAACGATGCAAAGAAAGTGTATTAAAATGTGAGGCCTCGACCCTCTGTTTTAAAGTGTCCCTATGAAAGTGTTTTAAAATGTCCTTATGAAAGACAATGCTTTAAATGATGCCATGAAAGACGACTTTTTCTAAATTGACTCTTAAGAAAATTATTTTCTTTTTATGACTTTTATGAACCGTAAGAACTAAAGAACTGTAAGAACGGTAAGAAAGAATTGTAAAGAACTGCAAAGGAAAGAAAATGATTGTAAAGTAAAGGAAATGACTAGATTGAATGTATGATATATGAAAATACATAATAGCCACATGGATTGAAATGGAAATGGTACCAAATGAATGGATTAGACTAGGCAGATTGCAATGCCGGGTAAGTAGTATTGGTAGTGCACCCAATGTTGCACCATGACTGAATGGATTCCCAACCCGTGGCCACGAGCAGAATCAGGTCCAAAAGATCGCTAACCCCAGCACACTGGTCGTAACAGTGTGCTATGGCCAATGAAAGTGATAATAATGAACGAAATATGCATGTTAAGAATGAATGCATGTATGTATGAATGAACGGAATGCATGAATATACGTAAGTAAGAAAAGATGAACACATGACCGTATGTATGCATGAATGTATGTAAAAGAACGAATGCATGAAAAGGCTCTTTAAGAAATGAAGGCAATGACATGTGGGGAACTGTTTTAAAGAAAAAAACATGTTTATAAAGAAAAACTTCACCTCGCAACATTTTAAAATGAAAAGAAAGACGTATGCATGCTAAGTACGATATGTATGTATGGAATGATAAATGCATGACAAAAAATCTATGTTATTATATTTTAACTTTATGAAGTAATATTTACGAGTCATCGACTCATTTTAGTTTTTATGTGTACCCTCCCAGAAACACGATGAGCATGACAGGTCAGGACGGGCACAACCAAGGGGAAGAGCATGAAGGCTTAAACAAGATATCTTGTATGAAAAACTTTAATTATGACATTTAATGTTTTTCGCTGTAATATTAGTTAAGAAAAATGAATTTTATTTATAACATGGAGTATTTTGTATCCTGGCATGAATGGAAAAGAAATTTTAAAGGAATCATAATTCCTATCGATTTTTATCAAAATCGAACAGAAAAGGTCCCACCACAAGGACGGGCGTCACATGTAGGACAAAAGACGCAGCGGTTAAGTTAAAGTCAATCAATTAAGTACTAGAATTTTAAATACAGATTTTCAAAATAAAAAATGTCTTTAAAAGTTATACAGTTATCCAAAATAAATATAATACAAACCAATTATATAACCAAAAAGTGGGAGACAAATCCTAATACACGAGCAAGTGATCCCCTATCACTCCTCCGGCGAAGTCGCATCCTCAGGCTCTGCATCCTCATCTGCATCAAAATATACGGTACTATGAAGGTAAATAATAGACCAAACAATCTAAGAAATAAAAATATATTCATGCAACAACAAATATGTGTGCATATGATGAAATATGCATGAAACCCCAAAACCTCATTTTCCCAGAAAATGATTATTTTCTAACGCACGCCAAAAATCTCATTTTGCCCAAAACATTTCCTTTAAAATAAACCATCATCATCTTCTCAGAAAATGGCCCATGTAAAAATTCACAATTTTTTCAAAAAATGGTTCACATAAATTCATTTATTCAAACCCCACCATTTTTCCAACAAATGGCTCAAATATCCAATTAACATTGTAGGTGGGAATCACAAACGAAACTCTACCACCATCAGTGCTTACCACCATCCCTACCGCTTGCACTTTAGGTGAGAATCATAGGTGGGACTTTACCACCATCTCTGTTTACCATCATCCTTATAGTTCATTTTATCTCCCTTTTAATCTATCAGAGCACTGTAGGCATGAATTACAAATGGGACTCTACCACCATTCCTACCATCCCTACCGTGTGCACTGTTGGTGGAAATCACAGGCGGTACTTTACCACTATCCCTACAGTTCCACTCTCTCAAATTGTTCAATCCATTCATTTCAACATACCCAAAATCATTTCTCACATGAAAATCCATTTTTCAAATATACACATGAACATGTATGCAATTATGCAAAAACAAAGTATTCCTTTACAAACATGAACATGAGTGCAATTATGCAATATATATGACATAGCACAAAAATATTCAACAGCTAACAAATCCCAGCATAATCCAATCACATAAACAACTCCATCCTCCAATCCAACTGACCCACAAACTCTTCGAACTTAACATCCGGCACAACCAATGATCACAAAAGATTGTTAGTGCAAAATATGTTTAAATCTCAAAAAGGTATTTGAAAAATTACTTACAACGCTATAATATAATTTTCAAAGGATCAAGAAGGTTTAAGATGTGGCGGCACAACAACGTAATAGTGCAAAATAAACAAGGGCTATGGGTCTCAAAAACTTAACTTTTGAACAGGGACAAACACAGACTTGGGATGGCTAGGGAAGAGCTTTCGGGTATTGGTGAAACTAATAGTAGTGGTGGTTGTCCATGGGTGGCGGCGTAGGTGGCGGTTGGAAGCCAAAAAGTAAAAATCAGAAAGTGAAATGGCTGGGCTTCACCGGTGGCGGATTGGGGCTGGGGAATGGTGATTTGGGTTAGTGTTCTTTGTAGATTCGAATGGATAGGATATAGAAGGAGCTGATGTATGAGTGAGGCCAAATGTGATAAAGGGTGTGAGTGGAGTTTCTAGTGGGCTAGGATCAGTAGGTTGGTTTGAAGAAGAAGTGGGCTATGAGGGGAGTTGGGTTAACCCGTTTGGCCTGTAAAGTTATATGAAAGGATGTGAATGTCTTGGAAGTGGAATCATGGTTGGGCTAGGCTGGGAATTACTGGATGAACTAGAAGTATGTTTGAAGAAGTAAAAATTCGATTCGTTAAACAACACATCTCTAGAGATATACATGTGTACATTAGGTAGATGAAAACAGAGATACCCATCATGATCTGGACTATAGTCAAGAAAAATGCATAGAAGAGAATGACATTCCATCTTATGATGATTGTAAGGCCTAAGATTAGGTCAATAAATGCAACCAAAAAACTTTAAGAAGGTATAACCAGGAGCCTTATGAAATAAAATTTCAAAATAAGATTTAAAATATAAAACATAGGTGGGAAGCCAATTGATTAGAAAGACTACATACAATAGTATTAGACCAATACAAATGGAGAGTGGACCAATGTGTAGGTAGAGCCAACCTAGTCTCAACAATCTGTCAGTGTTTGTGTTCAACCAATCCATTTTGAGAGTGGGCACAGGGCAAGAGAGACGATGAGAAATGCCAAAAGAGTGTAACACGGTATTTAGAGATCTATATTTACCACCCCAGTCGGATTGTAATGCATGAACTTTATTATTAAGAAGGGTCTATACATGACACTTGAAAGATAAAAAAAATAAAGGTTACATCATATTTCCATTTCAAGAGAAATAACCATGTAAATCTACTATAATCATCTACAAAGGATAGATAATAATGAAAATCACCATGAGAAAGAAATGGTGTAGGACCCCAGACATTAGGAAATAAAAGTTGAAGTGGAGCTGTAGATCAAGAGGTAGACCAACTATATGGAAGTTGATGAAGCTTGGCTTGACAAAAAAATGAGCATAAGCCAGGTTTGGAAGAGGACTTCATGAGAAGAGAAATTTTGAAAATTATTCTATGAACAAGCTGCATGGAAGGATGTCCAAGCCGTATGTGCCATTGATAGGGAGAAACTCTTGGACCAATTTATGCTTGAGGAGTAGAGGGGACTAATGAAAACACATACATGCCATTCATAGTGTTGCCTTGGAGTAGAATTTGCTGAGTAAGAGAGTCCTTCACATGAAAAAAAAAATTAAATGAAATTCAAATAAAACAGTATTATCTTCACAAAATTTTCTAACCGAAATTAAGTTCTTAGAAATGGAAGGAACATGATAACATTTAGAGTGAAGAAGTTTGCCAGAATTGGAAGACATAATGGAGCTGCTAACGTGATGAATGGGAAGAGATGTCCCATCACCGATACACACTTGGTTATCGCCTTTGTATTCTGTTGGACTGATGATAAGTTAGAAAAATCATATGTAAAGTGATGTGTTGCAGTCGAGTTGGGGTACCAGTGATTGTCAACCAAAGAGATCGAAGTAGGAGAGGGTGGTAGGACAGTAGTGAAATGTGTCGAAAGAGAGGAAGGGGGAGGAGATCGATAACTTTGGTTAAATCGATGATAACAATTGAGAGCAGTGTGACCATGTTTAAGATCACATACTTGGCAAGTGGGGCGGTTGGGAGAAAAGTAAGTAGGGGAAGAATGACCTCCATTATGACCCCGACCTCACCCTCAATAGCTACCTTTGCCTCGACAAAAACCATGATCTCGGTTGGTTTTATCAAGTGAGTTTTGAATGTGGTATTCGTAAAGAACTCTATGGCAACAATTAGACCAACATGTTGATGAGATAGGCGAGCTTCTTGGGTAAGCATATGACTATAAACTTGAAAAGGACTAAGAGGATCCACTCTGGTAATGACAGATGTGACCACATAATCAAAATCAAAGGCTAAACCAGCCAAGAGAAACGTGATAAACTCAGAGGATGATAAAGTTTTACCAAAATTTGTAAGGGTACGTATCTCTAAGGAGCTTGGCCTTTTGGTTGTAATCAGCTATGGAATCCGACCCCTTTTTAAGAGTAGTTAGTTGAAATTGAACATTTATGATACACACTTGTGATTTTACAGCAAAGAGGTCTTCAAGAATAGCTCAAATTGCATGAGAAGTAGTTGCATCCAGACAAAAGCAATTAAATTTTCAGGTAAAGATGATATGAGAACACTCATAATCGCTTGATCTTGCTATTATCAAGTCAAATAATCAGGATTGAGTTTTGTATAACTTTCAACAAATGGTTGGGGAGCATCTGTGGTGCCATCAACAAATCCAAATAAATTTTGTCCTCTAAGGTAAAGCATGATCTGAGTCTTCCATGAGAGGTAATTGTCATGGTTGAGTTTGATAGTAATTAAATGGGAAGGGGATGGGAGGGGAAGAATGGAAAGTTGGAATGGAGTTAGTTGTGAGCTTTTGGCCATTGGAGCACTTTAGACACAAGTCTTACTTGGTTCTGGATTCCATAGTAGAATTAAGAGTACTGTGTAAAACTGGAAAACATTTTGATAATTTTCATATATTTGATTTAGTACATTGTGGTGGTATTTATATACTAAAAAATGAATATTCTTGCATAATAAAAATTACAAGATGTAAGGGCAAAGTGACATATGTATGATAATAATAAAATGTTCTAGACTATTCTGAATTGTTGCAGGCTTATTTCTCTGTTTTTGGTAGAGCTTATATATCCTGTGAGTCTGGAGACGCGGCAGGGTTGATATTATTAGCAATGGAAATTATATTAATTAATTTTCTTTGTTAATTGCTTTAGGCTATGTAAATCTAATGTTTATAATTAATGTTACCCATTTCATAAATTATAATACCTTTGGGCTGCAGCTTTTCTTGGCGGCCCTGTTTTGCCTTTGCAGATCCATCGATCGAAAAGTAATTAGCAGCTAGGTATCCATTTTGTCGAACTTCAGGCTAGGCTAGCTTGCTGCTTTTGACGTTACTTTAGGCCCAGTACCTTAGTTTCGCCATCACCCGTGCGTTCTAATTTTTCCGGGAAAAATATTTACTTTCTTCCATGAATACACGAGTTTTTGTCTTCTTTCTACTTTAGAATCAATGCTTTGTTCATTACTGTTTGGTTATTGCAACAACCTATATAATTAACTTATAAAACATATCATTAATTAATTATCTAGTGTGTATATATATATATTCGTCCCAATTAAATAAATATTAATTCAGCATACAGATGGTGGATGCATGGTGTTTTCCTTCCTTTAATTTAATTTCTTTATGCAAAACATACCCACACCCGAATTACTTGAACATATGAGTATAATTTACACTAAAATTTAAGGAACTCTTCCCAATATTGCTGCGTTACGTTAAAGGTCATGAGCCATTCACGCGTTCGTAAAGATCACGTACTGGGCGATTCGGATTATGATTGAGTTGGCTAGTAGCAGCTTAATTTATTTTACGTTAAAAAACGAGTGAAATTGTTGAAAAGGTCATATATGCTCACAAATGCAAGGAACTGCTGAGAAGGTTCAAGGAACTGCATTATATATATATATATATATATATATATAATGCCTGATTACCATTAATTGAGAGCGAGCTAGCCAGTTAATTAAATTAAGTACTGCTTTTTAGTCATTTAAATCCTTTTAATTTCCTTGCTGTTCTGGTGAACTTTTGCTTCGCTAATTAAAGCTCCAAGTGCATGCTGTAATCGAAGTGGAATGTTACCATGCGATACCCTAGTACTATTCCTGGACACGGAAAAATATTAGATAATGTATAGGAAGTAGCAAACTTTAATTTGACATGCTCCATCGTTCTTAGTTTCCAGGAAAATGATGCGAAATTTCATCATCACCTATTATATATACATGAGCTAGTGAGATCAGAGACATCATGTTCATCAAATTCTAATTCCAACGTCCAAGCTGTTCGATCGATCTCTTACGATTATATATCAAATATCACAATACCCTTCCTTAATTTCATCATAGAAACAATGTCCTTCTTGAGGAGAAACCACCTTTTGAGCAGTATTCATGATAATACTACTGCAAAAGTGGTGATGTTTTTGTTCTTGATTTTCATGGTCATGCCTGATCTTGGTCAGGCCATCAGGCCGGTGGGTGGTGGCACAAATCCAAAAGACGGTGTGGAGAAGGCGGTCTCGTTTCCGAATCGTACTCCGGTGACACCTTCGAGGCCCAATCCTTGCACATACATCCCAATTCCTGGAGAGCCGTGCCACCCTCACTAGTATAATAATCAATGCATGGATACTTGATCATTAGCTGCATATACTATATATCAATATTGGATTCTGCATGTCTCTTGTGTATTGTAAACTAGTTGTAAATTTATCCGATATATACGGGTGTGTTGTATAATTAACGGCGCTGATGCATATGTATATATATGTTTTAAATTATATGTTGTTGATGATCTTGTTTCATCCTTAAAATATATACTAATATTGATCATATATAGATTAATTAATTGTGCTTATATATCAGAAACAATATTATATGGAATCACCAAAGTTAGAAGATTTTCAAAATGTATAACGCGTTTATGCCTCGGCCGCCGGGAGGGGCTATTCATTTCCAATCGAGAAATTAATATGTATATATATGCGGCCACCATATCTTCATCTTTCGCAGCGAAGGCGGTGGCCGCGTATCATTATTACCATGTAATTGCATGGTAATTACGTAGATCTGGGCAATATTACACGCACGTACATGCACCATGTGTGTGTGTATATATATATATGTTTTTATTTTGCCTTTGTTTTTAAATATTTTTTAAAGAAATTCTGAATTTCAATCTATAGTCTAAACATCTCGATCGTGAATCACAAGAAATTTCTCAAATTTTTTTTTTTTTTTTCATCTGATGTACTCTGCTGCATTAATCAGGCTTAACGGTATCGATCTTTATATATATGCACTCCAACATTTGTCTTAGAAAAAAACCACAAATATAAGCATTGGGAAACAGAGGTGATTTGCTTAATTATTCCTTAATTATGACAAAAGAAAAAAGTTTAGTTCATTTAAACAAGATATAATATCCAACATATCATTCATATGGAAAAACCTAATTACAAATACAACTGCGTAAAATGAAAGCTTTTTGTGAACTTAGCACTCCACTATGCAAATTAATATATGGTTATTCCGTAGAATGAAAAACATAAAAATGCATTTATAATAATTCTTCTTAAAGAGATAAAGAAGATTTTTCAATGTACACCGCGTTTCTCTTATTTATCATTCTCGTATATCTTTTACTAATGTGATATTCCTTAAATAAATAAATATTTATCATTTAATTATTTAATGCCATACCAAAAAATAAAAAATGGTGATCAAACGATGATTGATTCTGAAGATGGTAAAAGAGAATTTTTCCATATCTGATATTCCATCAAGAAAATGGTAACTAAGCGACTGTCATTTCATTTTCCTCCCGGGAAATAAAACGGGCTCCCCGTTAATGGTTCCGTTTGACGTGTAAAGGTAATTTGGCCTTTACATTAACCTTTTTTATTTTTTTTAATTCTTTTCTTCGCACCCATGGCCCCTCTCCTCCTGTTTTTGTTTTTTGTTTTTTTTGTTTTTTTCTTTTCATTCTTTTCTTCCCTCACCCGTACGTGCTGCCCGCAACGTTGCAGGCTTCTGTGTTGAGGAAATTTAATAATTTGTATGTTTGAGTTGTCCTAGTCTTTATGAGCATTAATAAGTTTGTTTCAGTTTATTTAGTCAATAGAAGTCTATTTACCTAGTCAATAGAAGTATATTTACCTAGTCAATAGGAGGAGTTTTTTTTTTTTTTTAACGTTGGATAGTGCCTATTTTCATGTTGCTTTCAGTTATGTATTAGCCTATTTATAAGCTGTTTGTTTATCAATGAAAAATCAGAAAAGTATATCCTCTGCTTTCTCTATAATCCTCTGCTTCCTATTGTTATCAGTGGTACCAGAGCTGATTGAGTTCCAAGGAGAGAAAAAGTAAAATTGATAGCTTCCGAAAATTTTGTACAGCCAACCATTCCATGCTTTGATGGTCACTATGACCATTGGAGCATGTTCATGGAGAACTTCTTGAGGTCCAAAGAATATTGGACAGTTGTTTATGGAGTAGCAGAACCAGCAGCAGGTGTTATGCTGACAGATGCACAAAAGACTGAGCTTGAAGGGTTGAAGTTAAAGGATCTTAAAGCAAAGAATTATCTCTTCCAAGCTATTGATCGCTCAATCTTGAAAACCATTCTTTGCAAAGACACAACCAGGCATATTTGGAATTCCATGAAGAAGAAATACCAACGTACAGCAAGGGCTAAGAGGCAGCAGCTTCAAGCACTTCGTTTGAAATTTGAAATACTTTGGGCCGCAGCTTCTCCTGGCGGCCCTGTTTTGCCTTTGTAGATCAATCGATCGAAAAGTAATTAGTAGTTAGGTATCCATTTTGTCGAGGTTCAGGCTAGGCTCGGCTAGTTTGCTGCTTTCGACGTTACTTTAGGCCCAGTACCCCTGCGCACGTTCTAATTTTTCCGGGAAAAATATTTACTGTCTTCAATGAATACAGGAGTTTTTGTCTTCTTTCTACTTCAGAATCAATGCTTTGTTTAATTACTGTTGGGATATTGCAACAACCTATATAATTAGTAAATATAATTACCTTATAAAACATATCATTAATTAATTATCTAGTGTATATATATATATATATATTCGTCGTAATTAAATAAATATTAATTCAGCATACAGATCGGCGGATGCATGGTGTTTTCCTTTCTTTAATTTAATTTCTTTATGCAAAACATACCCACACCCGAATTACTTGCACATATGAAACCGTATAATTTATACTGAAATTTAAGGAACTCTTCCCAATATTGCTGCGTTACGTTAAAGGTCATGAGCCATTCTCGAGTTCGTAAAGATCACGTACTGGGCGATTCGGATTATGATTGAGAAGTTGGCTAGCAGCAGCTTATTTCTCATACGTACGTTAAAAAACGAGTGAAATTGGTGAAAGTATTCCTGGACACGGTAATATATATTAAATATATTGCAAGTAGCAAACCTTGATTTGGCAAGCTCGTTCTTAATTTCCCAGAAAATGATGCGAAATTTTCCCTGAATTTAATGACCATCATCACCTATATATAAGAGACATCATGTTCATCAAATTCTAATTCCAACGTCCAATCTGTTCGATCTATCTCTTACGATTATATATCAAATATCACAATATCCTTCCTTAATTTCATCACAGAAACAATGTCTTTTTTGAAGAGAAACCATCTTTCGAGCAGTATTCATAGTAATACTATTGCAAAAGTGGTGATGTTTTTGTTCTTGATTTTCATGGTCATGCATGATCTTGGTCAGGCCACCAGGCCGGTGGGTGGTGGCACAAATCCAAAAGACAGTGTGGAGAAGGCAGTCTCGTTTCCAGATCGTACTCCGGTGACACCTTCGGGGCCCAATCCTTGCACATACATCCCAATTCCTGGAGAGCCGTGCCACCCTCACTAGTATAATAATCAATGCATGGATGCTTCATTAGTTGCATATACTATATATCAATATTGGATTTCTAGTACGTACTGCATGTCTCTTGTGTTATAGTACTACTTCTAATTTTCTGAAGGGTCGATTAGTTATTGTAAACTAGTTGTAAATTTATCAGACATATACGGGTGCATGTATTGTATAATTAATGCTGATGCATATGTATATATATGTTAATATTTCGATTTTATATTAGATGTTGTTGATGATCTTGTTTCATCCTTAAAATATATACTAATATTGATCATATATAGATTAGTTAATTGTGCTTATATATCAGAAATAATATTATATGGAATCACCAAAGTTAAAAGATAGAAGATTTTCAAAATGTACAACGCGTTTATGCCTCGGCCGCCAGGAGGGGCTATTCATTTCCGATCGAGAAATTAATATGTATATATATGCGGCCACCATATCTTGATCTTTCGTAGCAAAGGCGGTGGCTGTGTATCATTATTACCATGTAATTGCATGGTAATTACGTAGATCTGGGCAATATTACACCACGTACATGCATCGTGTATATATATATATATATATATTATTACATATATGTTTTTGTTTTGTGAAAGCTTTTTGTGAACTTAGCACTCCAATATGCAAATTAATATATAGTTATTCCTTAGAATGAAAAACATAAAAATGCATTTATAATAATTCTTCTTAAAGAGATAAAGAAGATTTTTCAATGTAAACCGCGTTTCATGTGCTAGCGCTACCTTTTTGCAATAGGAGGGTGACTTTTCCGGGAAATAACTAAAATAATTATAACGTACCAATTAAGTCGATGTAACTCGTTTTATAAATTTATTTTTGTGTAATTTTTATAATATTTTTTTAATAAAAAAAATTCTTTAAAAATTCTCGAAATCTTCTTTGATTGACTCAGAAAAAGCTCCATATATCGTGCGTACCAAAACGTCTTGACAGAATTGGCCGCATGGTTCATGTATAGGAATGAATACCATATTAGGAAGGAGTGTTATTCCTCTCTTATTTATCATTCTCGTATATCTTTTACTAATGTGATATTACTTAAATAAATAAATATTTATCATTTAATTATTTAATGCCATACCAAAAAAATAGTGATCAAACGATTGATTCTGAAGATGGTAAAAGAGAATTTTTCTATATCTAATATCCCATCAAGAAAATGGGAACTAAGCGACTGTAGTTTCATTTTCCTCCCGGGAAATGCTAGGGAGCCCATTTTGGGCTCCCGTTAATGGTCCCGTTTGACTTTTAAAGGCCGAGTGGCCTTTATATTAACCTTTTTATTTTTTTTAATTCTTTTCTTCGCACCCATGGGCCATGGCCCTTCCCCTCCCGTTTTTGTTTTGTTTTTTTCTTTTTTCTTTATTTCGTTTCTGTCTTTTCTTCCCTCACCCGTACGTGCTGCCCTTCCCCCCCCCCCCCCCCCCCCCCCCACCCTTTTTTTTAAAACCTCCCAGCACCTTGCTTCTGGTCGCTGAAGCCTGCAACGTTGTAGACAGAGAAGCATTACGCCAGTTCAAGCACAAGATCATCTCGGACCCGTCAAGACTCTTGCATTCCTGGAAATCATCCTCCGATTGCTGCATAGCTTGGGAAGGTGTGGGATGCGATTCTTCCGGTAGAGTTGTCAACATCTCTCGTCCAGGACTCGTTTGAGTCGTCGTTGACTCTCTTTCTCCTTTTCTGGGGAACTTATCATTTCTGCAAATTCTAGACCTGAGCAATCTTAAGGTGATAATCACATATCTAGTGTTGTTCATTCCTCTGTTATTGGGTCGTTGAGGTCACTTTCAGAACTGGGTCTGTCAGGAAATCAAATTTCTGGTTCGATTCCAATTTCAATTGGTAACTTGGCATCGCTAACTAAGCTTGATCTTCATAAAAATCGTTTCTCTGGTAGAATTCCTGCAGGTATTGGCAAGATTGAATCTCAAATATCTAGATTTGTCTGAAAATCAGATAACTGGAAGGCGAGGCGCAGCACGGACGGGGGAGAAGAAAAGAAGGAAAGGACAAAAAACCAAAAAGGGCAGGGGAGGGGCCACGGATGAAAAGAAAAGAATAAATAAATAAATAAAAAGTTAAAAGTAAAGCCCCCCTTGGGCACACGTCTAACGGGAACCTGAGCGGGAGCCAAAAACGGGCTTGTTGGCATTTTCCTTTTCCTCCCTCGTAAACTGCAGGCCAAGTACTGTTTCATCTGTCAACATCTGATGGTGTCACACTGTCATTTCCACCTGAAAAATAGATTAAAATACAAAATTAAATAAGTATAATAATGGGAAAACCTCGTAGCCGGTCGGGTGTAATATATTTATTTACACTATCCATCTTTACAAATATGAGATTTATTTATCTTATAATGGATCTTACAGCAGGTTATAATTTTCCTTGCCCTTTCTCTATTCTACTCTAGCGCCCCTTCCTGTATCCCAATTCTTCTCTCCCTTTTAGATTCTTCTTCACTTTTCTTCTCCCCTCCCGATTCTCTTCTTTCTCTCCTCTCCACTTTCCCTCTCTCTCTTGTCTTTCCCGTGGCCTCTGCTCTTTCTCATATTGATTGTGCACCTTTCTCTCCCACTAATATATATATATAATATTAGTTAGTGGGAGTTTCTGTATTCTAGAAATCCCATCATGCCAGCTTCTCTGCAGGAGCTTCCAAACCCCTCACCTGTGCATTGTGCAGTCCATTTTTCCAATTCTACTCATTTAATACCATCACACACTTACTTTGTCCCCCTTCTTTATGCTTCTGCTTCATTTCTATGGTTGTCTTTCAAAAGTAACCAATTTGACACTAAGTTAAGAGGAGTGAGAAGAACCAGAGGAACCATGACTAGCTATCTATTTTTCAACGATTAACTCTCAAAAAGAAGAGAGCCTGATGGGTGTCTGGAACAGAATTTACATAAAATTTGATAAAGATCACCGAATTTCGTACTTCAACCCCGACGAGGGGAGCAGGTCGTGATGGGGGTGAGAGGAGTAGAACATAGTACTTTATTTCAGAGAGAGAGGGAGAGAGAGAGGCCGAAACGTTGGATAGAAGTGGAAATGAGAATAGAAAAAAATGTGATCAAATACATGCAGGCCTATTTTCTCATCCACTGAAACCAATACGTGACAGCACTTCATTCGTTGGTGTAAAAATTAATGAATAATGATAGCCTTACCACTATCTTACCACTCTTTTATCACTTTTTTTAATTTTTTAATTTTTTTTAAAATTTTTCTTTTACTTAATGATTAAGTAAGTGACTATTATTAAAATTATATATTTTTAAAATTTTTTCTTAATGGCTAAGGATGTTAAAAAAATACTTTAAAAAAATGATAAAAAAATAAATACACTATAAATAATAAAATAATGATAAAAGAGTGGTAAGTGTATCGTTACCAAAATTAATATCAACCCCGACCGGACCCAAGCGTCTCCCTATAATAAATAATTCATGAGAAATTCCGAAAAGACGTGGGAGTAAAGTGCAGACAGATTCAGAAAGAACCATCTTTCAGATCTGACTCATCATCTGACGCTGAAACCAATCTCCTTGTCCGTTCATGTGTATGTAGTAGTCAGGTGAGAGTGGTGGATCTTGAAGCTCAATCTTCATGTTCGAATTACTTTCTGTTACCCATTTTAGCTAAAAGCAAATGAATACGTATTTTTCATCCAACCGATCCAGTTGTATACGGAGCCAAGCAAAGTCAAGTGGCCGTATAAGTCACAACATGAAAATTCTGGAGAAACCTCATTAATTTTTTATTTATATTTCATTTTTTTGATATATATAAAAATAATATTTTTTATTTTTTTAATAAATCCATTCCAAATTCTTTCTTGATAATTAAAAACAGCGTATGATTGTAGTAGAAATGGTTACACGCCTTTTCATATGACATGCATGTGTACAATTGGGTAAATGCATATATATGATATGGGTACGTAAACATAATAAAAGACATGAGTTTTATTACATATAAGTACATTCGTGCACTAATTTATATATTAATACTAATTTATTTATATTTAAAATTTAAATTAACATTATTTTTAATAAAATCTACTTTTTGACCAATCACATCACATTAATATATAGATTAATACACAATTATACTTACAACTATACACTACAAAAGAAACGGACTTTTATGACTAAAATTTAATGAATAAAATAATTATTTTCCACAATTTTCGTAAGAATAATTCTTTTAATCACTAAAATTTAACCATAAAAGTTTACTTTTCTTATAGTGTATATTTTTTCAAAAGACATAAACACCGTATTTCACCATGTTTCGCACTGGAACACCGCGTCTTTTGACGTTTAATTAAAATATTTTATGCATAAATTTACGCGTCCCCTTGAAAACAACCCAAACCTATGTGCTTTGAAATTCGAGTCGGGAAGAGCCAATACCGGGAACTTTTTTAGTGGATGAGCTAATTTATTAAAGTAATAGTATTAATAATTAAAAACTAAGTTTATATATATACACACGCGCGCATGTGAACTAAATAATTTATTGAAATTGGTTTTTCTCCCTAAAAATGATTCTATATTCTACGTCTGCATATATAACCGGCCAATTCCTAGCTATTGAATTGATGTAAATTAATCCATCGGCAACCATGTGGGTTGTGTGAGGGGAGCTATTCCCAGGTCCGGGCCAAGCCAAGTGGGCCTGACTCATGGGATCCAAACAGACTCAAAGGCCCGAAAGCAAAGGATGGACTGGGCCGAGCCATCTCAAGAAGCCCGAGAGAAGAGACAACTAGATGACACGCTTTGGTCAAGGGGTGAAAGGTGAATCGTTTGATACCACTACTGGTCGACATCCTCAAGCGCACAAGGTCAAGGACAATGCATGTCCTTAAACCCCAACAGCTGGACAAATCTTAGAATTGGATGCACCTAACCGAAGCCACACTGCATTTAATGGGATGCGGAGATAGGCACACAACAACAAAGAAGCCATGCCACATTTAATGAAGTCTGAGGGCGAGCATGCCACGACGTGCCTTCTAGGTTGTCAGTGGTAGCCACGTTCGAGTCTCACAAGACTGCTGCATGACAGGAAGCTAACAGGGAGACGCGACCAGAGTACGAAACGACACCTCCATGATCCCCCTTTCTAAGGATCACCCCGACTAGGTATATATATTCCTTCCATCAGCGAGGGGAGGTCTCTCAAACACTTTTTGTACTGAAGTTTTTATAATCATCGCATAGAAAACGATATACTGACTTAAGCATTGGAGGTATCCCCCACCACCCCGAAATTCCCATTTCTCCATAGTTACGGGTGCGAATTGGGCCTTTGTGGAGTTGCTCAAGTTGCGAAACAAGATATCAACAGGTTGCATTTTATTTTCTCATATACTACTATAATATAGACATAATCGGATTGGTAATTTTATAAGCCATAGAACATTAGCATGCATGCAAAATGAAGGACCGAGCTAGCATGTGCCACCTTCAAATTTTCGACGAGAATTACAGTACTTATAAAAAAAGGTACGAAGAAGTACTCAAAGATATATATTAATGCCAACTGTGTAAATTCACTAAAAGTCAACATGCTAATTAGTTGTTCTAAGGTCAATATTTTTGCCTTATAATAAGGCAATGTCATGCCCTAACCTAATGGCTAGATAAGCAGTATTTCTGAGTTGTCCAAATTGAGGCAAAGTCATGGATAATATCGCATGCATTCATATTCAAATAAAGTTGCTGCGACGACTAACTAATCAAAACGTCGATAAAAAAAAATGCTTAATTTGGAAACTTGTATAGCAAACCACTTGAATCTACATGATACATCTACATATACCCTTTCCATTCGCGATGAAGAACTCGCTCAAACATCACAAATAAAAACACATAATGAGAAAGAGATTAGAAAGGTGTACGTACTATGGCATCTCATGAATGTCATATTATCAGTATGACATATTATCATATTGCCATATTATTGCCAACTGATATTTTCATATTATCATGCATGTATTAATCAGTACTTAAAGAAAGATCAATAATATTATAATTAAGAAATGATGGATGTACGTAGGTAAGAACTCATGGCCGGAGTTGGTTGGAGAAAGTGGAGAGGCTACAACAAAAAAGATAGAAGCAGAGAATGGCAACATGCATGTAAATGTGCTGCTGGAAGGGACGCGAGTGATTAAGGACTTTAGGTGTGACATGGTTAGGGTTTGGGTTAAGGAGAGTGGTATTTGTAAGTGAGCAAGTAGCAAGCTCTGTAGTGTAGCCAAAAATGTAGTAAACAAGGAAAAACAGAGAGAGTTGACTATTCTACCTAACTAACAAAATGCTCTAGTAAATAGTGACAGCTGGAGGAAAAGAATAAACAATAAAATAAACATGAGAAATAAACTGTAACGGCTTATATACAAGAGCTAGCAGTAGAAATATGACTTGTAGTTTGTCTAGTATCTTCTAACACCCTGAGAATAGAGATTGACTATTCCCGTCATGGAAATGTGTGATTACATAAGATAATAGGGTAGTGCTTTGGTAAAAATGTCAACCAACTGTGTTTGAGAAGAAACATGAGCTGTTGTCATATGTCCTGCTTGAATTTGATCTCGAATCAAGTGACAATCGAGTTTGATGTATTTTGTTCTCTCATGGAACACCAGATTAGCAGCAATATGGAGGGCTATTTGATTGTCACAAAATAGAAGGGCAGCTTGTGAATGAGAAATGCCAAGGTCATGAAGTAAATATCAAAGCCAAGTTAGTTTTGAGCAAGTGGCAGCTATGGACCTGTACTCAGCTTCAGCTGAGGAACGAGAAACAATAGTTTGTTTCTTGGATTTCCAAGAAATCAGTGAATTGCCTAAGAATGCACAGTAACCCATAGTGGATCAACGAGAATCTAGGCAAGAGGCTGGCCCAATCTGAATCACAATATGCTTAGAGTTGAAATTAAAATGAAGATGAAAGTAAGATGCCTTGACTAGGAGTTGATTTAATGTATCTCAATACTTTATATGCAGCTGCCAAGTGAATTAAAGAGGGCTTATCTATGAATTGGCTCAACAGCTAGATTGACAAACAAAGGTTTGGCCGAGTAATGGTGAGATACAATAGTCTACCAATTAGGCTTCGATAAGTACTTAGCTCAGAAAGAGGTGTGCCATCATCTTTACACATCTTGAAGTTTTGTTCTAGAGGAACTTTGAGTGGTTTGCAGCCAAGCATACCAGAATCTGCCAAAATGTCTAAGGCATACTTCCTTTGACAGATGTGAAGACCTTTAGATGATAGAGCAATTTCTAAACCTAAAAAATAACGTAGGCAGCTAATTTAACAGCTTGGTAGAAATTCAATGGTAGAATTCTTATGGACTTTAGGAATCTCGTGAAAATTTTATAAGTTTTTATGAATCGACTAATCGCAAAAGTTTTAGTTTGTTAATATAGTCAGTATTATCACTCACTATAGTGTCAGAAATGTGATTTTAATTATTTGAGATAGTTAGAAGTGCTAGAATACAGTATGATCCATGCCACTAGACTTAGTTGAATATTTAGGATTTTATGGCATAATAATCAATTTTCATAATTTCGGACAAAACGCCTATTCGAAACTGTCAAATTATTTTTAGGGGCACTTCGGGGTTGAGTTTTGGTAAACGTTTTTCACTATAAGTTAATATGAATATTTAGGATTTTTCAGTATTAAGTTTATTACGTATTTTTTTAGAGTGAATAGTAACCTCGATAAGCGTATTAAGTGCAATGTTTTCAAAATCATAATGTGGAATGTCCAAATTAGGTTAGAAAAGTTTTATTTAGACACTTGACAAGATCTTAGCCACACATAGTGAATAGTATTAGACACTTGACACAAAAAGAAACTATTAGATGGATTTGTGAACGAATTCAAGGTGTAATATCATGCCACCTAAGTAAAATTTTTTTTCATCTGATCAACCAAATGAAGCCAGATCAAAGAGGGTTTCAACTCTAGTAAATCCTAAATGGTTGGAATCCAATTGAAACTCAAAAACTTAGTTGAAACATGTTATGTTATGTTCACGTTCACATTATGTCTCAAACTCATGTTTTTGTCATGTTATGCTCATGTTTATGTTAAGTTTAAGTTCATGTTTATGTTAGGTATGTTCACGTTCATGCTATGTTTCAAATTCATGTTATGTTTCAAGTTCACATTCTTGTTATGTTGCTAGTCCATATTATGTTTTAGATTCAAGTTCATGTTATGTCAAGTCAAGTTCAGTTCACATTTCAGTTCATGTTATATTAGTTATGCCATACTCTATATCAAGTTATATTATGCTTACTTACAACTTTAATTATGCATTCATGATTTTACTGTCATGTATGCATCATTAACCTATGTGGGAGTTTCCTGTCAATTTATTGAGATTTGTAATCAAATCTCACCGTGGTAGTCCTATTACCATTTCCCTCGAATGGTAGGCAATATGTCAGGATTAGAGTAGGGAGCAAACACTGGTAGATTGAAGGAGGTTGACCAGGCACTGCAGACAAGACGCGGAGCTTACAGCTTCCATAGGTAGTTTTTGGACAGTATTCTGGTCTCGTTAGTTGAGTTACACGAGTTACTCAACGAACTTCCTCAACAATGTATTTTGGTAATGTAAATATAGAGTCTAGTCTATCATGTTTTTGAGATTACAGTCTTCTGAAACTCGTACTAAAATTGTGGATGTTTATTTTGTTAAGTATGTTTGGATTACGATTTAACTATTCAGGATATTATAAGTTTGGTGCATAATATTACTAAAAAAAAATTATCCGCTACAAATATTGCATAATGATATATGCATGATAGGAATATTACATCTTATATGTCATGAATGAGGGCATGTAACTTTGTGTTGCATGTCCCAATACTTCAGATGTCCGTTCGATCTCAAGTGAAATTTGAGAGCATCACAGCCAATATCCTTAATTTTGAACTTGTGATTGAGAAAAGTCCTAAGGGAATCAATGGAGTTTTGAGAATTGCTAACAATTAAAATATTATCCACATGGACTAATAAAGTAGTACAAGACACCCTTTCTTGCTTAGCAAATAAGTTATAGTTAATTTTGGATTGAAGAAAACCAAATTCAATGAGAGAAGAAGTAAATTTTGAGTTCCACTGCCTTGAGGCTTGTTTAAGGCCATAAAAGCTCTTAAACAATCTACAAACTTGATGTGGTTTTCCCTTGGTATACCCGGGTGGTTTCTTCATATCTTCATATAAATTTTTTTCTTTTAAATCACCATTAAGAAAGACATTGTTTATATCAAATTGATGCAAATGTCATCCTTTAACTGCTACAACAATGAGGAGACATCTCCTAATTACAAGTTTTGCAACTGGAGAAAAAGTCTTAGTAAAGTCTATGCCCTCTTGTTGTGTGTAGCCTTCGCTTCCAAGCTAGCTTTAACCCTCTCTATAGACCCATCAGACTTGAATTTGATCTTATAAACATACTTAGGCTTGGTTTGGCCATACAAAATTCTTATTTCATCATTAAAATTTTTTTAAATCCTCATACAAAATATAATAAATAATTCAACTTTCTCTTAACGTTTTCAAATCCCAATACAATAATAATATTTAATATTTAATTTTAAAACTCAAAATTCTCATCTCAAAATTCTCAGTAGCCAAACTAAACCTTACAATCAATGGCTTCTTTCCCTTGAGGTAAGTCAATAACTGTCCAAGTTTGATTATTTTCCAATGCCTCAAGCTTAGTTTCATAGCTTTACACCAACAAGGATCCTTCAAAACTTATCTGTAAGAGCTAGGCTTGGATTGGAGAGAGAGGAAAGAAGAAAAAGCTTGAAAAAAGGTATTAAATTTATGGTAAGATAAGTAATTGGTTAAAGGGAAAGACTTACCATTTGACGCAGGAGCAACCTTGGATACCAAGTGTTCAGGGTGTGCAAGCAAAGCCTGTTGGCAGTGAAAGTCTTTTAGGTATTGTGGAGCTATTCTAATCTTGGTAGACCTTTGAAGGGAAGGAGATGCAAGATTAGGTGAGGATGTAGGTGAGGGTGAAGGGGATGTGTTGACTATAGAAGGAACTGAATTGACAAGATTTGAATTAGATGAAGGAATAGAAGGGACAGTGGGAAGGAACTGAAAATCAGAAGGAGTAGGTGAAAAGATGGATAAAAAAAAAAAAGTGATTGTGAGTCTATTGGAGAGGGGGATGAAGGGAAGGTGTTGGTTTGGAAAGGAAAAATTGATTCGTGGAAAGTAACATCCTTTGAAATAAAAGTAGTGTTAATATTAAGATCTAACAATTTGTAGCCCTTGATTCCAAATGGATAACTAAGAAAAACACACCTACGACCTCCAGGATCAAATTTCTTTCTACCATTCAAAAGAGTTGCCACAAAACACAAGGAACCATAAACTGTTATGTTAGCATAAGCAGGTTTTTTGTTAAGGAGAAGCTCATATGGAGTTTTATTATTTAATAATGGAGTTGGAAGTCGATTGATAATATATATTACTGTCAAAAGACAATCACTCTAATATTCTAAATGTAAATTAGCTTGAAATCGAAGACCACGAGCCACATTAAGCAAATATTGGTGCTTCCTGTTAACAATGTCATTTTGTTGATGGGCTTTCATACGGCTTTTGTGATGAAAAATTTCTTTTTGATTGAAAAAATGTGTCATTTGAAATTCAGCACCATTGTCACTTCTTAAGATTTGAATTTTGAGTCCAAATTGTGTTTCCACTAAGTTATAAAAGGATTCAATACATGTTCTAGTTTCAGCTTTGTTGGCAAGCAAATAAAGCCAAATGGTATGAGAGAAATCATCTACTATTGCCAAAAAGAACTTGGAACCATCATATGCAATAGTGGAATTAGGGCCCCGTAAATCACAATATATAATTTCAATGATTCTAGAGGAAATGTAACCACTATAAAGAAAAGGTAGTCGATTGAATTTGGCTAATGGAAAAATATTGCAAGGTTTTTCATTAAGAGAAGATATGTGTTTTCTTACAACTGGATTAGAAATCAAATTTAACCTAGAAAAAGATAAATGACCAAGGCGACAATGCCATAGGTTAGAACGACTAATAGAATTAAGAACAGAAGCTAAGATACTAAAATCTGTGAGGTCTTTGCGAGTGTAATTTGAAAGGGAATTTGCAAGAGCTGAAAAATGAATGTTTATGCAGACCAAGTTAGGGGTGCTACCCGCATATGCGGGGGCGGGGGCACCCCTTCGCCGCACCCCACCCCCGCATATGCAGGGGATGGAAATTCCATCCCGCACCCCACCCTGCCCCCCGCCCACTTCAAGAACACTATGTTTCGTTGGACTTTAAAAAAAATTGAATCTAAAAAAATCTTTTTTAGACTCAAATTATTATATAATTAAATCGTAAATTAAAATTTATATATATAATAATAATTTAAAAACTATTAACACAAAAATTATGTTATTAATTTTTAAATTTGTTAGACTCGTTCACAAGAGTCACAAGAGAGTGAGATTTGTTCACAAGATTTAGCAGTGTGGGACTTAACAGTAATATGGACATTCCTTTTTGGAAAGAGAGTTAGGTTTAGGGAAAAATTTGGAAGGAGGGTACGGTTTCTTAATGGCCAATGCCATGGTTTCAGGGCTAGGGACATTGGAGATCATCTGGTGGTGCCTCTCTTGTTGCTGGATGAGGGAGAAAACCTTTGTAATAGGGGGTAAAGGATCCATTAACATGATTTGGTCTCAGATAGGGGAGTAAGAGTTGAGGCCTATCAAAGATTGAAGAACACAATCTCTATGATATCGATCCAATAATGTTTTCATAATGCCACAATTACAAATAGGTATAGGATCATAGATAGAGAGTTCATCCCAAAGTGTCTTCAACTTACCATAATAGATATTTACATAATCATGTTCCTAAAGAAGCCCAGCCATTGCCTTCTTGAGTTGGAAAATGCTTGGGCCATTTTGTTGGGAAAAACAATCGTGAAGGTCTTGCCAGATTTCCTTAGCATCATCTACAAAAACAACACTTGATTTAAGAGAAGGGCTCATGGAATTGTATCCATGATACGACCATATCATTATATCGCTCCCACAATTCAAGTAAAGCATCCATGGGATCAGTCGGTGGCAAGAGAGAACCAGTGATAAAACCCAGCTTATTTTTCGCAATAAGAGCATGTCGATGACACTAGACTAAGTGGCATAGTTGTCCATAGTAAGAAGGTCAGAAACAAGGGTAATGGCAGGACTATCTCCATGATCCAAATGAAAAGGGTTGGCTGGATCAGAAAGATTTAAGTAATGGGATAAGGTGTTTGTATTTAGGTTTGAGTGAGGTTCAGTGGAAATGAGTGGGGAAGGAGGAGTGGGGTTTTCCATCAATAATTTCTCTCAAAGGCTTTGATGCCATGTAAGTGAGCAAGTAGCAAGCTCAGTAGTGTAGCTAAAAATGCAATAAACAAGGAAAAACTGAGAGAGTAGTGGATGGAGGAGGAAGAACAACTTTATTCCTTTGAAAATGAATCGTGCTTTTATAGAATACCAACCAAGGGTGATATATACAGAAAAAGATTCTACCTAACTAACAGAATGTTCAAGTAAATTAGTGACATATGGAGGAAAAGAATAAAAAATAAAATAAACATGAGAAATAAACTACAACAGCTTATATACAAGAATTAGCAGTAGCAATACGACTCATAGTTTGTCAAGTATCTTCCAACGGTATTGTTTATGAAGTTCCTCGAGTTGGATATATAGCTAGCTAGCTCGACCATTTCAATGGCTTAAAGTACTGCATGCATGCCCCCCAGGCCGCCACCAGTACTTAATTAATTGGTACTTGTAGATTTGTGTAGTAAATAAATTAATATGTAAAATAATTGCGATAGCCACTGGTTGCGTCGACGTCGGCTGGCTGCTTCTGTGTTAAACGCTTGATGTCCAAACGATATATAAATTCCATGCCCCACAAATTCCTAGCCCTAGCTGGTAATTATGGTAATTACCTGAACTTGATCAATTCTATGCATGGACGTGCCGGCCTTTCATTTCGGCCTGGGGTACCGGCTTGAAGTAATTGAGTTTTACCATCATCATCATCATCATTAGGATCTTATATACAGCGGCCGGTAGTTAATGGGACGTTTTATCCCCAAGTGAGAGGTAATTTAAAGATTGTCTCGAAATTATATTTTATATTATAATTAATATATAGTACTTTGGAATAAAAATTAATGAAAAAAATTAATGACTCGGCTGCGAAATACGTATGTATAGTACGTAGTTTTAGTCCAGCTATATTATACTATATATGAAAAGTGAACAAGATATATATATATATCCCTTGCATATATACGGAAGAGAATTATTTTTACACGAATTAATTAAGGCCTTCCCCAGAACGTAGTGTATGTATTCATAAATTACAGTACACGCTCTGGTTAAGTTGACTCACATGCATGATCTACACATGATCTGTTACAAATAAAAGGTTGATGCAAGAAAAAGAAACTGAAATGAATAGAAAAACTCTTATTGAATTCGTGTCCTGCCTCTTACATGTATCTCTATTTTTATACAACTAAGTAACTAAGGGTATATTGGTAAGCTAACAACAATTACACTGTAACAGAAATAACAGAATTACATCTAATTGAAAATTAACTATCTAATAGTCTCCCTCAAGATGATGTGTATATATTGTGCACATTCATCTTGGACAAAAGGGAGAAGAAAGAATTAGAACCCAATGGTTTAGTTAGCATGTCTGCAACTTGATGAGATGAAGAGATGTGCAAAGTTTTGATTATTCCAGCCTGCACTTTCTCTCTTACAAGATGACAATCCAACTCTATATACTTGGTCCTTTCATGAAAGATTGGATTAGAAGCTATATGCAATGCAGCTTGATTATCACAAAATAATAATGATGTTTTGGAAAATGTTTGATGAAAATCTGCAAGTAAAGAATGAATCCATGTAATTTCACAGACTGCACACGCCATAGACCTGTACTCAGCTTCAGCAGATGACCTTGAGATTGTCTTCTGCTTCTTTGATTTCCAAGATACAAGAGAATCTCCAATGAACACACAAAAACTAGAAACTGATCTTCTTGTGTCAGGGCAGCTAGCCCAATCTGAATCAGCAAATGCTTTGATGTGTATGGAAGAGGATGCTGAGAAGAAAAGTCCTTGTCCTGGAGCCTTTTTGATATATCTTAATACCCTCAAAGCAGCTTGCATGTGTGGCATTCGTGGTTGATCTAGAAACTGACTTAGGTGATGAACAGAAAATGTGATATCTGGTCGTGTGTTTGTAAGATATATCAGTCTACCAATAAGTCTTCTATAGGTTGTAGGATCTTCTAATAACTCTCCATCTTCCTTGCTGAGTTTAGAATGCGTATCCATAGGAAAGTTTACTGGTTTAGAACCAAGTAAGCCAGTGTCATCCAACAATTCTAAGGCATACTTTCTTTGACAGATTGAAATGCCTTGTTTTGTTCTAGCAACCTCCATCCCCAAAAAATATTTAACAGGTCCAAGATCCTTCAGTTTAAACTGATTATTGAGATCAGTTTTAATAGTTTCCACTGTCAACATATCATTGCTAGCTAGGAGTATATCATCAACATATACTAACAAGGCTACAAAAACATTTCCACTGTCTAGATGCATGTCTTAGGCCATAGAGTGATTTTTGCAATTTACACACTCAAGTGTCCCCCTTTCGAAGATAGCCACGTGGAAACTTCATGTAAACCTCTTCATCTAACTCTCCATATAAAAATGCATTGTTGACATCAAGATAAATAAGATGACAACCATGTATTGCAGCTAGGGACAAAATACATCTTACTGTCACCATCTTAGCAACAGGAGAAAAAGTTTCAAAAAAATCAAGACCCTCCTTTTGAGTATACCCTTTTGCTACTAATCTTGCCTTATATCTCTCAATGGAACCATCAGTATTATACTTGATTTTATAGATCCACTTGCAGCCTATAGGAACTTTATTTGGTGGAAGGTCAGTGAGTTTCCAAGTATTGTTTGATTCTAGAGCAGCTAGTTCAAGAGACATAGCTTCTCTCCAATGGCTGTGATGTACAGCCTGATGATAGAATTCAGGCTCTACTTGAGATGAAATAGAAACACTAAATGCACGATGAGGGGTTGACAGTTTGGAATATCAAAAACAAAATTAGAAATGTTGTAAGGAGTTTTAGAATGCTTACAGGACATACCTTCAGAAGAGTTGTTAGAGGTAGAAGCTGCTATATTACAATGATAATTCTGCAAGTACCCAGGGGCTTTATGCTGTCTAGTAGATTTTCTCAAACAAAGGAATTGAATCTCATCTTGAATATCAAGTTGAGGGGAAGAAGTGTTTGGGGAATTGTTAGGCTCAGATTGGGAAGGAATACTTGTTGAAGAATTATCTAAAAAATTATTAGAAGCAGCAATATTTTCATATTGAGATGGATATGGAGGTTGAGTATTTGTAGTGGAAACTGTGTCATGAATGTATTGAGGTATGACAACTTGAGATGAGGTGGAACTGGATTGAAGGTTAGAATAGAAAGGAAATATGCCCTCTTGAAAAACAACATCTCTGGAAATGAAAAAAGATTTATTCTCAAGATCAAACAATTTGTATCCTTTTGTGCCAAAAGGATATCCAATGAATATACATTTTCTAGCTCTAGGTGCAAACTTAGACCTAGTTTGAGTGAGAGTTGAAGCATAACACAGTGAGCCAAAGACCTTTAAGGTTTTATATGATGGAGTAATTCCATGTAAAATTTCATGGGGAGACTTATTATTTAAAATAGGAGAAGGAATCCTATTGATTATATATGTAGCTGTAAGTATGCATTCACCCCAGAAATTTAAAGGTATATTTGATTGAAACCTTAAAGCCCTAACTACATTGAGAAGATATTGGTGTTTGCGTTCAACTATTGAATTTTATTGTGGTGTTTCTACGCAAGATTTTTGGTGAACTATTCCTTTTGAAGAGAAAAACTCTATCATCTTAAATTCTGGACCATTATCAGTTCTTACAGTTTTAATTCTTGTTTTGAACTGTGTAAGAACTAGATTATAAAATGATATGAATATAGTTCTTACATCTGATTTAGATTTCATAAGATATACCCATGTTGATCGAGAATGATCATCAACTATTGTAAGGAAATATTGAAAATTATCATGAGTAGAAACTGAGAAGGGGCCCCATATATCACAATGTAAGATATGGAAAGGAAAAGTGGTAGTGTATTTATGATTGGGAAATGACAGCCTTTTTTGTTTTGCTATAGGACATACAGAACAATGTTTCATTTGTACATCTTTATTTGAACAAACAACTTCTGGAATTGATTTAGAAAGTAATAGCAATCTAGATAGAGATGGATGGCCAAGTCTATAATGCCAAAGATGAAGTTTGGAGTTTATTACTGAATTAATATTTGGCAAATTAGAAAAGCTACAAACAGCATTAGCCTGTGGTTGTTGCAGCAGATATAGACCAGCAATTCTTCTACCCTTCCCAATCATCCTCCATGGGGTAAGGCCCTGAATATAGCACTCATTAGTCATAAAAATAAAACAACATTTCTGATGATTTATTAATTTGGTAACAGAAATCAGATTATAAGAAAAGGATGGTACACAAAGTACATCCTTTAGAATTAAGTTTTCAGATACTTGAACACTACCAATAGGTGTAACTGGAGCACTGTCACCATTTGGAAGTTTCACAGATGAATTGACTTTTTGAGTGATGTTTGTAAAGAAATCAACAGAATGTATGATGTGGTCTGTGGCACCTGTATCTATGATCCAGGTGGTTTGATTGAATTTATTTGGAATACTGAAAATTGATAGGCATGTATGTGATGGATTTATACCTACTGAAGAAGATAGCAGATTTGGATTTGAAGAAACAGTTGCTGCTTGATGATTGGATATTTGACTGTTGTGGATTAAAGCAAGTAGTTGCTGACATTCTTCTTGAGAGAAAGGCAGTGAATTTGTTGAATCAATGGGAGTACTCTCAGGTTGAATCATGACATGATTTGCTGTAGAAAACTTTCCTCTCTGTTGCTTATAATTTGGAGGATAGCCATGGATCTTGTAGCACTTGTCTACTGTGTGATTGGTCATTCCACAGTGAGTGCATAACAATTTCTCTTTTCTACCTTGCTGTCTCACGAGATTCTATCTTGGATTCTCTGGTTTCTTGCTCAAGAAAGCTGCTATTTGCATGTTAGTGAGCCTTAAAGATCCAAGTTCTTGCTATTTTTCTTCTTGAATGATTAAAGAAAAAACTTTTGTGATTGTTGGCATTGGATCAAGAATCAAAATCTGCCCTCTAATGTGTGAAAAATTGTCATTCAATCCCATAAGAAATTGAATAATATGCTGCCTATGTTGATATTCTATAAAGAATTTGACAGCTCCACAACTACAAGACTTCAAAGCCCCACATGTGCAGTTTGGAATCTGATTATAGTTGAGAAGTTCATCCCATAGACATTTAAATTTTCTGTAGTAAACACTTACAGACATTTGATCTTGTGATAATGAAGCCAACTCTTTTTGTAATTGAAAAATCCGTGGACCATTTCCTTGAGAAAATTGATTCTTCAATTCTTCCCACATCTCTTTGGCAGTAGTAGCATAGATGATTGTTCCAGCAATATCCTTCGATACAATATTTAGTATCCAAGATATAATCATGTTGTTGCACCTCTCCCATGTCTCATGTAAAGAACTGGAACTAGCAGGTTGACTTATTGCTCCAGTAATGAAGCTGATCTTATTGATGGCTTGCAAAATTTCATATTGCAGATTTTACAAGTTCGCTCGAGCGGAGGCTTTTGGCCACTCGAGCGAATTCAGGTAGATTCAAACGCTTGACTGCCGCTCGACAGGGAACTCGAGCGGGTTGCTGAAAAACGAAGATCGCTCGAGCAGAGACATTGGCCGCTCGAGCGAAATCAGGCAGAGTCGAACACTTGATGTGCGCTCGATAGGACGCTCGAGCGAAATCAGGCAGAGTCGAACGCTCAACGCGCGCTCGACACCCCGCTCGAGCGAACATCGTATTTTGACAGATTTTAGGTTTTCCGCCGTGGGACCATATAAAAGCCATTTTTCACTCTAGAGCCGCGAGTTTTGACTGGAGAACACTCTTTGGGAGAGAAAAACATAGCTAGAGGGATTCAAATCATTTGTTTTGGAGACGGAATTCCAATTTATTGCACGTACGTTGGATTCATACACGAGCACGGACGGGAGAAAAGCGTTGAATCGTTCCCTTGAGCTTTTGACGACGAGTTAAGGCTGCAAGGAGGATTTTTCAGTGTTTATTTTCTTCTTCCCATCTTCTCAGAACAATTATGGTGAATTCGTTTATGTTGAATTCCATTTCTAGCATAAGCTAAATTTTCTTTATTCTAGGACAACGATGTAACCTATTTCCGAACTATGCTTGTTTGTCCATGCTAATTTAATGCAATTCTCTCTTTGTTTATCTGATTTATTCTGAGTTTAATGCTTCTAATTAACTGGCCATTGATTAGATGATTATTAATCTTGTGATTTGCTATCGAAAGAGGGAATCATAGGGTAGATCTTGGATATTTCAGCATAGATAAGTATAGAGATCGAAAGACTTGTATGAACCTGTGTAGTAATTAAATCATTGGTCTTATTGCGTTCTTGATTATTTAATTTGCATACTCTTGTGTGAATTGATAAACTAGAATCACTTCCAATTGACTATCGAAAGAGGCTTTTGGATGAATTAGAGATTTGCTAATAGACAAAAGAGGTTTAAGTTAAATTAGCTGGATGAGAAAAGCATAGTGAAGAATTATGGTGAAATCGATTTCCTAGAAGTTTTCTTCCCTATTGAATTTGATCTTTGAAAGTCAGTTTTATTTTCTTTGCTTATTTCTCTTTGAGTTGATCTAGTTTTATTTGCAACTACAAAAACCTTAGCGATTCCTCTAGATAAAATTGAGATTAGTATAATTTTGGTATTTGGCAAGAGTAAGGTACCAATCCCTGAGGACGATACTCTTCTTACCACTTTATTATAAAACTACGATACTGTGCACTTGCAGTTTTGCA
>NC_056755.1:44345000-44347500 GCF_018687715.1 Carya illinoinensis
TTCATGAGCCTTTATTGATTCTTTAAACTACATAAACCATGCCCGCTCTAAGCCTGAAAAACAATGAATCTACCTTTGATCATTTGAGAAAATACTTTGGTGGAGAGTTACATTTAAAAGAGAAAATTTGTTTCATGATGAACCGTATTATGTTTGCTCTGTTTTGATCAAAGAAGTAGAAGAAGAAGAAAGGAAGTGATTTAAAAAAAAAATAGAAAAGAGAAGAAAAGAAAAAGAAGTCACTAAGCGGAGTATGTATCACCTCAGATTTGGTTGAAGGAATTGTTGGTATTGCTTCAGTGATTACAGCAATAATAATGCCACAAGTATGAGCATATTGCCAAGAAAGAGCTATGATTTGAATCATGTGGGTATCTCTTTTAGTGTTCTTTTCACTAAGTATTTTCCCAGTTTGCTTTGATTTCCCATATCCAGTTCTTTCTTAACCCTCACCCTGTGGCCTATCATTACAACCTTAATAAAGACCTTTTGATCTCTGATTTTGGTGATGACTACATTAGTGGAGAGGATTTCTGAAAATTGGACTTATGGGGTTAAGTTTTAAGAGAATTCTTCTGATTTTGGTTGTTCTACTTTTATCTGAGTTTGCAGGTGGTTTGAGATTAAATTGACTATATCACACTCACACTCAAGGTCTTAGCTTTAGGTTGAAGTAAACGCCTAACTCTTGCTTGACAAATTGTAAAATTTTTTATTGATTTTCTTGCTATCTTTGATGTTAAAAGAGTAAAATACTAGAGATGAAATCTAAATTCATAAAAGCTTGGTGAGTGATGATACTTCTCTTTGGGGTCGAGTTGATATTGCCTAAACTATCATTTATTTTTCTTTTTGTTTGAGGACAAACAAAGTTGTAAGTTTGGGGGTATTTGATGACTTGCAAAATTTCATATTGCAGATTTTACAAGTTCGCTCGAGCGGAGGCTTTTGGCCGCTCGAGCGAATTCAGGCAGATTCAAACGCTCGACTGCCGCTCGACAGGGAGCTCGAGCGGGTTGCTGAAAAACGAAGATCGCTCGAGCAGAGACATTGGCCGCTCGAGCGAAATCAGGCAGAGTCGAACGCTCGATGTGCGCTCGATAGGACGCTCGAGCGAAATCAGGCAGAGTCGAACGCTCGACGCGCGCTCGACACCCCGCTTTAGCGAACATCGTATTTTGACAAATTTTAGGTTTTCCGCCGTGGGACCATATAAAAGCCATTTTTCACTCTAGAGCCGCGAGTTTTGGACTGGAGAACACTCTTTGGGACAGAAAAACACAGCTAGAAGGATTCAATTCATTTGTTTTTGGAGACGGGATTCCAATTATTGCACGTACGTTGGAATCATACACGAGCACGGAAGAGAGAAAAGCGTTGAATCGTTCCCCTGAGCTTTTGACGACGAGTTGAGGCTGCAAGGAGGATTGTTTCAGTGTTTATTTTCTTCTTCCCATCTTCTCAGAACAATTATGGTGAATTCGTTTATGTTGAATTCCATTTCTAGCATGAGCTAAATTTTCTTCATTCTAGGAAACCGATGTAACCTATTTCCGAACTATGCTTGATTGTCTATGCTAATTTAATGCAATTCTCTCTTTGTTTATCTGATTTATCCTGAATTTATTGCTTCTAATTAACTGGCCATTGATTAGATGATAAGTAATCTTGTGATTTGCTATCGAAAGAGGGAATCATAGGGTAGATCTTGGATATTTCAGCATAGGTAAGTATAGAGATCGAAAGACTTGTATGAACCTATGTAGTCATTAAATCATTGATCTCATTGCGTTATTGATTATTGAATTTGCATATTCTTGTGTGAATTGATAACCAAGAGTCAATTCCAATTGACTATCGAAAGAGGCTTTTGGATGAATTAGAGATTTGCTAATAGACAAAAGAGGTTTAAGTTAAATTAGCTGGATGAGAAAAGCATAGTGAAGAATTAGGTGAAATCGATTTCCTAGAAGTTTTCTTCCCTATTGAATTTGATCTTTGAAAGTCAGTTTTATTTTCTTGCTTATTTCTCTTTGAGTTGATCTAGTTTTAATTGCAACTACAAAAACCTTAGCGATTCCTCTAGATAAAATTGAGATTAGTATAATTTTGGTATTTGGCAAGAGTAAGGTACCAATCCCTGAGGACGATACTCTTCTTATTACTTTACTATAAAACTACGATGCTGTGTACTTGCAGTTTTGCACCGGTCAAGTTTTTGGCGCCGTTGCCGGGGATTGATTTATTCTTATTCTTTTTGTCAATATCGATACAAAGTAATCTTGATTTTAATTTAGAATTTTGTTTTAATTTGTTCTACAGGTGTGTTTTTTACATTGGATGCGCCGTACTAGATCTCGTGACATTATTCCTGTTGATCCGGAGATTGAAAGAACTCTTAGATCACTAAGAAGAAATAAGATACTAGCTATGGCTGAAGAAGATCGTGAGGTACTACCACGCACCTTGAAGGACTATGTGCGGCCAGTTGTGAATGAAA
>NC_056755.1:44350000-44352500 GCF_018687715.1 Carya illinoinensis
CTCTTACCAAACATGCATTGGAGTAAGATTGAATTCTCTATGACTTTGAAATTTGTGATTGAAGATGGTTTTGAGAAAAATTTTCAAAAATTTCTTTTATGTCAAGTGAAGTTTTGTGGGTACTTTGGTTTAAATCTTTGACCTTGAACACAATTGAGCACATAGTCGTTTTTCTCTTATTCCATTTTGCTTATGAAGAGAAGAAGTTGAATTAATTGAAAGAGAGAGGTTCGATTTTGCTTTGCTCTAGAATCCGTTGATGGGTCCTTGAGGCGAAATCCTAGTTGAAACCAAATATTAGAGAAATGATCTAGGCATTTCTTTGGCATAACCAAAAAGCTTTCCCAGCCGTCCTAAATGTCATGCCATCATTACATGGTGTGTTTCCATAGTCAACCCCCTTGAGCCTTCATGAGCCTTTATTGATTCTTTAAACTACATAAACCATGCCCGCTCTAAGCCTGAAAAACAATGAATCTACCTTTGATCATTTGAGAAAATACTTTGGTGGAGAGTTACATTTAAAAGAGAAAATTTGTTTCATGATGAACCGTATTATGTTTGCTCTGTTTTGATCAAAGAAGTAGAAGAAGAAGAAAGGAAGTGATTTAAAAAAAAAATAGAAAAGAGAAGAAAAGAAAAAGAAGTCACTAAGCGGAGTATGTATCACCTCAGATTTGGTTGAAGGAATTGTTGGTATTGCTTCAGTGATTACAGCAATAATAATGCCACAAGTATGAGCATATTGCCAAGAAAGAGCTATGATTTGAATCATGTGGGTATCTCTTTTAGTGTTCTTTTCACTAAGTATTTTCCCAGTTTGCTTTGATTTCCCATATCCAGTTCTTTCTTAACCCTCACCCTGTGGCCTATCATTACAACCTTAATAAAGACCTTTTGATCTCTGATTTTGGTGATGACTACATTAGTGGAGAGGATTTCTGAAAATTGGACTTATGGGGTTAAGTTTTAAGAGAATTCTTCTGATTTTGGTTGTTCTACTTTTATCTGAGTTTGCAGGTGGTTTGAGATTAAATTGACTATATCACACTCACACTCAAGGTCTTAGCTTTAGGTTGAAGTAAACGCCTAACTCTTGCTTGACAAATTGTAAAATTTTTTATTGATTTTCTTGCTATCTTTGATGTTAAAAGAGTAAAATACTAGAGATGAAATCTAAATTCATAAAAGCTTGGTGAGTGATGATACTTCTCTTTGGGGTCGAGTTGATATTGCCTAAACTATCATTTATTTTTCTTTTTGTTTGAGGACAAACAAAGTTGTAAGTTTGGGGGTATTTGATGACTTGCAAAATTTCATATTGCAGATTTTACAAGTTCGCTCGAGCGGAGGCTTTTGGCCGCTCGAGCGAATTCAGGCAGATTCAAACGCTCGACTGCCGCTCGACAGGGAGCTCGAGCGGGTTGCTGAAAAACGAAGATCGCTCGAGCAGAGACATTGGCCGCTCGAGCGAAATCAGGCAGAGTCGAACGCTCGATGTGCGCTCGATAGGACGCTCGAGCGAAATCAGGCAGAGTCGAACGCTCGACGCGCGCTCGACACCCCGCTTTAGCGAACATCGTATTTTGACAAATTTTAGGTTTTCCGCCGTGGGACCATATAAAAGCCATTTTTCACTCTAGAGCCGCGAGTTTTGGACTGGAGAACACTCTTTGGGACAGAAAAACACAGCTAGAAGGATTCAATTCATTTGTTTTTGGAGACGGGATTCCAATTATTGCACGTACGTTGGAATCATACACGAGCACGGAAGAGAGAAAAGCGTTGAATCGTTCCCCTGAGCTTTTGACGACGAGTTGAGGCTGCAAGGAGGATTGTTTCAGTGTTTATTTTCTTCTTCCCATCTTCTCAGAACAATTATGGTGAATTCGTTTATGTTGAATTCCATTTCTAGCATGAGCTAAATTTTCTTCATTCTAGGAAACCGATGTAACCTATTTCCGAACTATGCTTGATTGTCTATGCTAATTTAATGCAATTCTCTCTTTGTTTATCTGATTTATCCTGAATTTATTGCTTCTAATTAACTGGCCATTGATTAGATGATAAGTAATCTTGTGATTTGCTATCGAAAGAGGGAATCATAGGGTAGATCTTGGATATTTCAGCATAGGTAAGTATAGAGATCGAAAGACTTGTATGAACCTATGTAGTCATTAAATCATTGATCTCATTGCGTTATTGATTATTGAATTTGCATATTCTTGTGTGAATTGATAACCAAGAGTCAATTCCAATTGACTATCGAAAGAGGCTTTTGGATGAATTAGAGATTTGCTAATAGACAAAAGAGGTTTAAGTTAAATTAGCTGGATGAGAAAAGCATAGTGAAGAATTAGGTGAAATCGATTTCCTAGAAGTTTTCTTCCCTATTGAATTTGATCTTTGAAAGTCAGTTTTATTTTCTTGCTTATTTCTCTTTGAGTTGATCTAGTTTTAATTGCAACTACAAAAACCTTAGCGATTCCTCTAGATAAAA